>NW_005842637.1:435925-440482 GCF_000455745.1 Alligator sinensis
ATGATGTTTCCCCGGGCAACAGTCAGGGTAACTAGAAACAATGGACACAAAAGACAGCAAATTTGGGCTGGACACCAGGAAAAAGTTCTTTACAGTGAGGGTTGCCAAAATATGGAATAGGCTTCCAAGGGAGGTGGTACTGTCCCCTTCCTTGGAAATATTCAAAAGGAGATTGGAATGATACATGGCTAGGGTTATCTGACCCCAGCGCTCTTTCCCGCTCAGAGCAGGGGGTCGGACTCGATGATCTAATAGGTCCCTTCTGACCCTAAATACTATGAAACTATGATTTAGCATAATAAACATTTAGACATCTGTAAAACTTTAGCCAGATATTGGATAAAGTTTTACAGATGTATAAATGGTTATTATGCTAAATCCGTTTATGCCACTGCATCTAACCTACCTACCTCACACCTATTGTCCCCAGTGACCTCTGATCCTCACTGGCTCACATTTGCATTAATTAATTAAGACATATTTCTCAATATAGGCAGTCAATCTCTAAATGTTTATTATGCTAAACCAATGTATACTCCTGAAACTCACACCTATTGTATCCAATGGCCTCTGATCTCCACTTTCCTTTTGATGCAGACATGGTTAAAATAACTACTGAAAAATTGTATTCTGTAATTAACTTCCTAAAGGTACCTCATTCAATCAATACCCATCCCATTTGATTCCAAACTGATTAAAAGCTTGCAGAAGCAAAACAAAGACACAAAAGATATTACAATTGTAATATGTTAATTCCATCCTTGCCTGCTTTGTTAGGACTTTGATTTAACCAACTATCAAGAAGGAATGCTTTGAAGCTATACAATTAAAACAGGATAAAAAGCAAGACAGCAAGGTGTGCAGTCCAGGGAAGATCAAGAAACCATCCTGTACCCAGCCCATGAGTAAAGGACCCATCCTCTGTGAAGCTGTACAAGAACTGCTTCCTGCCTGCTTGGGCAAAAATCTCTGGAAGCTAAACTGATACAAAGACTGTAATAGCATATTTATTGAATATTAAGAAAAAAGTCTTTTATTTTTTTGTCATTTAGTTTTATAGCTTGTTGATTGGTTAATAGCAGAAAGGCTTGCTTTAATAACTACCAAGTGCTGTGTCAATTCTTAAAGCACTAGGTTTAGAAATTTGGTTTCTAAGTGTAACCCAGTGCCCCTCCCCAATCTTGGCCCAGATACAAAAATGGAGTTATGCCCATTACGGCTGTGCGAAGCTTTGGTCCCTGATTCAATTTGGCCTGATTCGGTGGCCCAATCTCTGAATCCAAATTGAATCAGAGGATCCTTTAATCTCTCTGAATCAAATCAGAACCCTCCAAATGGATTCAGAAAGATTTGGAGATTCAGACATAGACACAGCTTAAAATGTTTTTTCTATATACCTCAAGGTAGCAGGGGCTCATGAGTGCTGCAATGCTGGGGCCCATGGAACGTCCCACAGGAGTGCAGGGGGTTCCCCAGTGCACTCAGCAGCAGACCCAGAAGTGGACCAAAAGCACTATGGTCTTCCGGGGAGTGCACTGAGGGACCCCCACCGTTGCCTCCTGGCTTGACAACTGGTGCCTCCTGGGTCTGGGGTAGGGGCACCCAGGGTCCCCCTGTGCACTGAGATAGGGAGTGTGTGCGGGGGGTAGCAGGGGGCAGCGTGCTCCCCAGCAGACCTGGAAGTGGACCAAAAGTACTTCCGCTGAACATGTGGAGGGCCCCCCCCATACTCCTGTGGGACACTCCATGTGCCCCAGCATCACAGCAATCACAAGCCATGCTGCTCTCAAGGTATGTACAAAAACTTATAAAGCTATGTCTGTGTCCAAATTGCTGATTCTCCGAATCGGCATCGACTATTCAGATTCAGCTGAATCGAATCGGGGACAATGATCTGAATCAACAAATCGAATCACTGTCCCTGATTCGGGCCAAATCTGAATCAATCAGGGTCTGCTTTGCACACCCCTAATGCCCATCTGATCTTCCCCTTCTGAAGGGATTAACTACTGCAATAGACTCACACACTGGTGCTTCTGCCTAGGAGGCTAGTCTCAGATAAGGTGAACAAGGGGATATGAAATTCTTGTACCTCATGTAGTATGTATACTAAGGTAAGGTGAAGTACTTTATCAGCCTTGCACCTCTGATGGTACCAGCCTCTTTTTCCTGCTCATGTCCCAAAAGGTTTTAAGCAAAAGAAACTGGGTTTCTCTTCAGTTTCCCAGACTGTTTTTCTCTAGCAGAAAAATTTCAATCCTGAGTATGTCCAAGTTCGTCTAAAATGAGCAGCCATCTAAAAAAAAAGTTAATATTCATGCCTCGTATGGAATTTCAAATACACCCACCTCTCATACACGATGTTGAACAGTCTTGACAGTTAATGAGGTAGGCACAGATTCTAAACCAGCAAGTTGTAACTGAATAAATATGATAAACAACCTGTTTACAGATGGCTTTTTATGTAAAACTGTTTATACAGCATTGATAGATGGGAAATTTTATGCCAATAAATCCTCATATTTTAAAACATTTGCCTTCTTAATTGGCCAGTTTACATGTAAAATATGTTTATGTGCATTGCTAAGTTGAAATGTGACACAGTAACAGTTTTTAATTGAGTAGACATCACTTTTATACAATGGCTCATCTGTCTGGGCATGTGGAAACAGGAGTGCTACAGAATGACACCTATGGAATGTTTTACATAATAGGATTAACACTTAAATTAAGGCTGGGATTAGTATGTATGTTGCCATTACTTTCCTATCACTTGCTGGCTGTTTTAAAGGGGACAGGATGCCTTATTCCATAAACTAGAAGGAGCTTGGTCTACTGCAAAGAAAACATAATTGGGGAGCAAATTAGTCCTGTGATTGAGAAGTTGACCCCAGTCTCAGAAATTTGAGGTTTAAGTCATGACTCTAAGAATCCCCATGAGGTCTTTAGCAAGTCAGTCTTTCTGGGCCTCTTTTCTCTCTAAAATGGGAAAGAGCCTTCTATATCTCTCAGGACAGTTTGAAGATAAGCCCCTGACAGTTTGAGATACTCTGATATGACAGGGTTAGAGGTCCCTGGAAGACGGGAGACCCCTGCCCACATTGGGGGTGGGGAGTCTCCAGTAATCTCCTGTGTCCCACTGAAGCAGCAGGGTCAGAAGGAGGTATATCTGGGCCAAATCAAACATTCTTCTGATGTGGGAATTTGAGATGGGAAGAACTTAGATAAGCTCACCAACTCTCATATTTGATGGAGAGGAGCTATAGAAAGATCTCACTGAGCTAAGTGAGCAGGCAAAAATGGCAGATAAACTTCAGTGTTGACAAGTGCAAGGTACCTCATGGGGAGAAAATAACCACAACTATACATACACAATACTGGTTTCTATACCAGCTATAGCTCAGGAAAGAGATCTTGGATTCATCGTAGATAGTTCTCTAAAAACATCGCTCCAGAGTGCAGCAGTGACCAAAAAAGCCAATATATATTGGGCATTCTTAAGAAAGGAACTGATAACACAATTGAGAACATCATCGTACCATTATAGAAATCCATGATGTGCCCACATCTTGAGTATTGTGTACAGTTATGGTCCCACATCTCAAAAAAAATGTAGAACTAGAAAAGGTACAGAGAAGGGCAACCAAAATGACCAGGGCATGGAGCAATTGCCATACCAGGACAGATGAAAAAATGCTAAGACTTCTGTTTAGAAAGAAGGCTGAGGGGCTGTGGACCAAGTGAACATGGAATGATTGTTCACCAAGTCCCAAAATAATAGAACTAGGGGGCACCCACTAAAATTTTAAAGTGACAGGTTTAAAACAAACAAAAAAAGTACTTTTTTATGCAATGCGTAGTTAATTTATGGAATTCATTGCCGCAGGTGGTGGAGGAAGATAGCATAGCCAAGTTTAAAAAGCAACTGGATAAATACATGGATTAATGGTTATTGAACAGAATGGTTCGAAATGTTTCATCTAACCACTGGGCTGACCCAGCATAGCAGTTCTTGGCTATGTCTACATGAGACGCTGGCTGCACAGTAGCCTAAGACAGAAATTGTGCCAGAAACTGTCATGTGGAAGAAACCATGATGGGATGCTACTGCACAATAGTCTTGGGCTACTGCACTATCATCATCACAAAAAACCTGTTCATTGGCACTACTGCACAGGAACTCGGGTTACTGTTTAATCATTTAGTACTTGTTTTAGTACTTGTTTATTTAGTACTTGACTGTGCAGTAATGACTGCACAGTCAGCATCTCATGTAAATGTGGCCCTTATGTCTTTATGTTCTTACTTTCAAAACTGACCTAACAGTATGACACATACAACAGAGCCTGATTCACTGTTCTGTTATAGCAATTTTGTGCTGCTTAAAACACTTTGAAATGGGGAGAGTTCCTGTGGCAGAGAGCTGAAGAAAATCCCTGAGGCAGAGAACTGAAGAAAGCTGTGTTAAAGGGCTGGGAATGCAATGGAGAAGGCTCTCATGCCTACAGTGTGAGATTGATTAAAGCAGGAAGGAAGAAGCTAGTACCTTGTGTAGGG
>NW_005842637.1:440695-441253 GCF_000455745.1 Alligator sinensis
CAGCCCCACAACCACAGATCTGGCCCTGGGAGATAAGGATGGCACTGTGATCATGAAGCTCATGCTGGGAGATAAGTATCTCCCAGTTCCCCACTTCCCAATCATGATAGTAAAGTGGGCACTGGGAGAGGCTAAGGATCTTCCAGACCCCTCTCCTGACCTAATTTATACAACAAGGTGATTCTGCTGACTTTGCTGGATTTACCCCTACCATTTAGGATTAGGCCACTATAAAGAAAGGGCTGGTTTGGATTTCTGATACACCCTGACTGTGGTGCAAAGCTAGAGTTTTAGTACAAGCCTATATTTGACTTCTGCTGTAAACACTGGGTCAGATATGTAGGGCGTGTGAAGCTTCAGGTGGTGATTCAATTGGGAGGAGATTCGGCCCGATTCAGTGGCTGAATCTCTGAATCTGAATTGAATTAGGGGACCAGTTAAAAGGTGGGAATTGATTCAAAGCTCTCCAAATGTTTGGAAAAGATTCAGAGAGCTTTGAAGATTCAGACAGCCCCCCCCTGCCGAAACAGGGAGCTGCAGCTGGACTCAGAGCTGGTA
>NW_005842637.1:441528-443987 GCF_000455745.1 Alligator sinensis
GGTAGCCATTGGTGGGGGGGCTAGCGGAGTGGGAGGATTGGGGGGCTTGGGCAGAGCCCCACCACCACCTGGCAGCCCCAAAGTGCTTGGTGCTGGGGCAGGCAGGGCAGCCATTGTCGGGCTGGGAGTGTGGGTGTGGGATGGGCTTGGCTGATTCAGAGGTTTGGCAGCCAAATCTCCAAATCAGATTCAGCCAAATTGAATTGGGGCAGAGATTCGAATCGCCAAATTGAATCACTGTCCCCCAAATCGGCCAAATCTGATACCAAAGTGAATACTAGCCACTTCACGCAGGCCTACAGATTTGTCCCAAGGTAACTTCATTAACTGTGATGGGGTTACCCCACTAAGACTAGCTTGATGTTCTGAACCTGACTTTAACTCCACATTTTATGCAGACTTAAACCCATTTATAACCCTTGAAATAAAGGACAAAAGCCTATAGCTTCAAAGATGCCTAGCTCCCACTGAAATTAACATCTCTGGAACATGTTTAGAGAAATACCCTATGTGCACTGAACTATCGTTATATAATCTCATGGCAAGAGGAACTCAGAGCCATCTGGGATCTGATACCTCAAGTCTCATGACACTGACACTGACACTGAAATTAGCAGCTCAGCTCCCAGTGATTTCAATGAGAAGGGGATGTTTGTTTAATCTTGAGAAGCACCTTGGTGAATTTGAAATGCAGGAGAGCCAGAGCCTGATTAAATTTATAGCCTTGTAATACAATCAGTTCATGGTTTTATCTGCTTTCTTATTTTACTAGCTATTTGCTCTAATAGATTCAATCGTGTATAATACTAACATAAATTGATACCAGGCGAATGTATTCATTTGAGCATGTTTACTCATTTAGGAGTTCTGATAATCATCAAGTTTGCTCTATAGGACACTGTGTGTGTTATTTAGTCCTTAATTCATTTATCAGGTAGTTATAGAGAGGGCTTCCCTGAATAATAAAACCAGAGGGCTTAGCACACAGTGAAGATGTCCTACTGACAGGTTTATTTTGTCATTTTCCTTTAAGGCTGAACTGTGTTTCACTAGGCTTTAAAAAGGGCATCATTGAGGTTGTTAAACTAGGAATTGGCAGATGCCCCCCATAAAGTTACTGCTTTAGGACGAAATTCGCACATGCAAGGCCCGGCTATTTAAGTCCTAAGACTTCAAAATAATTTAGGGACATATATCAAGTGCTCAGCACTCACTATCCTGGGCAGAATTTCAACAGGAGCACAAGATCCATCTTTCCACAGTATAATCTCCTATTCTTCCTATTCTTGTTTACAGGGGAAAAGGACTGGCATCCCATCCACTCTCTCTGCATTATTTGCGTGGCATGTATTGACCAGTGAATCCACTGCATTGGTGTAATGCCATTCTTTCTCCTCATCTCTGCCTTAGTTTATCTCACAATACTGACATTCTGTTAAGTCCACAACTTACTCTATGGGGCATAAATAGAGACAAGAGCCTTTCATTTTGGATTATCATCTTTAAAAATCTCGTTTTTTGGATTCTTCTAGAAAAATAAAATATACATATAACTACCTTCCATTAACCTTGTCCAGTGAGAGGAGAACAAGCTTAGAGATTCTAGTAGAGAGTGAAGCATATTGAGTGTGCAATTAAAATGAAGCCTGACATCATCAATGCTAACCTTGTTCATTCTTTACAATGTTATTTATCAAATCATCTGTGAACAAGGAGGGTTGTTTCTTCTATCCCAAGGTTAGCTGGTCAAGAATGTTTCATCACCTTGATTTTTAATGAGAAATGAAGATGTAACAAAAGAAACACTATTTGGAGTATTTTTGATGATTCACTCAACTTTAAAAATATTTAAAATATATGCTCAGGATTTTTTTTTTTTTCATTTTGAACATTTTTTCAGTCAAAATATTGTTTTGCTTTGAAATATTAGTAAATTTAAACTGCCAAATATTGAAGAAAGGAAAAAGTCAAAATCAAAGAGAATCAGCTTGAATTTATGCAAATGAAACGTTCAGATGGACCTGACTTAAAATATTTAGGTTTTCTTGTTTGCAAAAACTTTTGAAAATTTGGCGTCCATTCCAGTTTGAGATGGGGAAACATTCTGAAATCTCAAAAATTCTCTGAAGCCACAAAAATTTTCTCCCACTCATCCCTAGTTAGATAGATAGGTACAAGAGAGTGAAGAGCTTTTTTTTCCTCTTTGAAAAAACTCATCTACCAAAGACAAAATGACAGTTGCAGAGCTGACAACTGTCCTCTGCCCTGCCACCTCTGGCCTAAAGCCTCCCCCAACCCCAGATTTCTACAACCTGAAAAGGAAAAAGCCAAATCTTCTGTGTGGATAATAAAAACTTTGCCAATGACAATTTAGTTGCTGTGGAAGGTGCTCAGAGACTCTGGTGATGACAGGAAATATCAAACCCTAAGTGAGATGGAATTAAAGGGGATTCAGCAGG
>NW_005842637.1:444018-445160 GCF_000455745.1 Alligator sinensis
TCGGGGCCAAAGAGAGAGATACATGGAATAAAACAGGTACCATTTTTACTTGCATTTTTGATGAGCACTCCGTAAATTATCCTCCCTGTGAATTTGGATCTCCCTTTGTCTTGCAACATCTAGAATATTAGTAATAAAGCCTTGTAAAGGCTTCCCGAATGGCATGTTAAAATACATTCTTTTTATTTAAAAATACTAAGACCTCATCATATTTTACTTAATCATTGATATAGACCAACTGATGTGTTTTGTAAAAAGTGTTTCAGTGTCCAATTTTCCTGTTTCCACTGTATAAAGACTCTTGAACAGTTGCAAGGTTTATAAATCTGCATTTTCAAAGGGATCAGATCACATGAAGTCTGGCAAAGATAGATAGATAGATAGATAGATAATCCTTTATTTATTCAAAAAACATGTATCCACTATAGGCAGCATAATGAGAATTAGGATTATTTCATACTCTGAATTACTCTGGATAATTTGCACAGTCCATCCAGAGTATGAAGCTCATACCTGAATTATAACTGTCCACATGGTAAACTTTTGTATGCTCCTCAATGGCTGCATCTACACGAGATGCTGACTGCACAGTAGCCCAAGACTACTACGCAGTAGCATCATGTCACACTTTCTGCCATGCAATGTAAAAACAAGCACATAAAGGGGTGATCTTGTGAATAGGGTGAGCTGAAACTCGGGAGATGTGACTGTTAGCCCTTACTTTTATGGATGATGATGTGGGGTCAGAGATAATGTTTTACTGACATTTTTAGTGAATTTCTTGCTGAACAGAGATAGATAGAAGTTCTCTTTATACAGAATAGTATACATTTCTGGCACCAAGCTGTTGTAGCTCAGGAGAAATGACACAAATTTCTCCAATCCTGTTTCAGCGATGACCTAGGGAGAGTTACGTGTCAGTGGTTCATTCAGTGTTTGAACTGTTGAGTTAGCCAATTCTCAATACAAATTGTGGAGTTTGTTGCTTCATTTGACTTTGAAGGATTGCCTGAAGGCTGGAGCACAGAAATAGTTTCCATGATGAATAAAGCATCTGCATTTCCTAGCATGGTCATAAGCACAGTACTAAATAAGTGTGTGTTTATTGCTGGCATCCCCTGACCATAAGACAGACTCTTTCC
>NW_005842637.1:445191-457197 GCF_000455745.1 Alligator sinensis
CCCTGAATCCAAAAATAAGCATTCACAGTCTATGTCAAACTTCTTGCTATGAACACTGGGATCAGCCATCATTATACATGCATGTTTTTCAGCTGCTGACAAGACTCTACAGGTGACAACTGCATCTGATTTGAATTGTTCAATAGACTTGCACCTAATTAATTCATTACTCCATGTCATATAACCCCCTAGCAGTGCCAGTAACACTCTGCACATTTAGAAGGCTGGGTGGTAGAGGTTTATTTTGCTTTGATGCACTGTGTATGGAGGTGAGCACATAAGCTCTCTCTCTCTCTCTCTCTCTCTCTCTCTCTCTCTCTCTCTCTCTCTCTCGCGCGCGCGCACACACACACACACACACACACACACACACACGCGCGCGCGCACACAAGGAGTGATTCAGTAGAATAAGGAAAGTATTGGTGCTGCCACCTACTGGAGATCTCCTTTAGATCAATTGAGAGGTCAGTGGAGCTGTTAGGAGATTTTCCTGGAACCCCTTGTCTGTGTGATGTAACTGGTAACTGTGTCTGTTGAGGGAGAGCACAGATTATCTACTGTGTGTCCAACAATGCAACTGGGGTCAGTTGACTTTTTTTTGAACAACTAAAATGATTTTATAGAGGAAAAGTTTAGCTGAAAAATGTAGACTTTTTGTTGTAAAATGAATACCTGAAAACAGAACTATTCCAATCTAGATACACTGTCATGGAACTTATGGAACAGCCATGCAAGCTGAGTGCTCTATTCCGTCCCTCAGGCAAGGCTTCCAGCTCTACCGCACCATCATGGTGCACCGTAGCAGCTCAATAAGAAGCCAGACCTTGGAACATCCTGGGAAATAGAGTACATCTAAGAAGTCCAATTCATAAAGGAGAATGTGAAAATGATGTATTTGGACTATTGCTGTTTTGGTTTGGTGTCAGGTATCCAACAGAAAAGAAAAATAATGTTCTGACAAACACTAACTCCAACCAAGGTGAGCCAAAAGAAGACTACACAGGGCTAAAGACTAAGGGGTCTGTACTGTTCTTGTACTTATAGCCAAATTCAGTGTGCTGCTGTTGGGTGTCAAAATCTTCTGATTTCCCACACACCATTTAAGGAATTAATATTTGGCTGCTGAGAGGATTCCCTACATGACCATTTGAAATCCTGGCTCAATAAAATATTCCTTATGTGGTTGCTGAATTACCAGGCTAACAACTAAATCCCCTGCATAACTGATTGATTACTAGGCTAAATGCAGAATCCCCCTAAGCAATTTATGGAATTTCTGGATCAGGAAAAGATTCCTTGTGTAACTTCTGCAAATCCTGTAATTTAGATAAGAAAATGAAGTCATGGCCTGAGGAAAGCAATAACAAGTAGATTGAGACTTCTGGCTTAAGTCCCAGGAAAGGGATGTCACAATTCTTCTCCTGAGCCTGTCTCTTTCCGGGGCAGGTGTGTGAGTGGGGATGGAGGTGAATGGAACTGAGAGCAGCACTTGAAAGGAAACAGTAGATTTCCCCTATTTGTACTTGGCCAGATACTCTTGCCAGCAAATGGAGGAGGTGTAAGGCCAGGGTTCTACTTGCTTTCTATCTTTCTGCCCTAGCATCTGCTACATACCAAGATGGGGATGGGGGAGGACATACTCCCCAGTTTAAGTGGCACAGAACTGGCTGAACTCCCCTTGCTGGACATTAGTCACACTCCTGGGAGGGGCTGCAGGTAATCATTAGGGACCTAGTGAAATTGTGATCTTGCAATTTTCACAGAAAGCACAATTTCAGGCATGTTCTGAGAAAAAAAGTATGTGCTCCATGAAAAAGTGTCAGCTCCCTGAAAAAAACCCTTACTGAAAACAAAAAGGTGGCTCTCTGTGGGGATCCAGTCATCCTTATGGCCACTGCAACCTGGACATGCAACTGCTGATTGGCTGTGAGGGGTGTCCATCATATAGCTCCTCCCCTCACCACTTTGAGGGCCTCACCTCTCACCCAGCCCGGCAGTGAGGGGCATGACCACATGATGGACAGCCCTTCCAGTCATCAGCAGTGGGGGGGTTGATCTGAGTGGAGTTTAGGTACAGTTCCTGAGCATTGTTATGGCTCAGCCTACCTTATGAACCTTAGTCATACCCTGTAGCACCTCTGGCTTTTTCAGTCTTGCAGCACAGGTTTGCTGGTACAACCACTCTTACCTTGCCTGTGTCATCACCAGGGACCTGGGTTTTCTGTTCACCATGGAAAAATATGCTAAAATTGGATTTTCTCATTTTAAGGAGAAAAACACAGATTTTTTGGAGAGCAGAATTTCTGGAGAGCCTGGAAAGAAATTTCCTCAGGTAAGCTGGGATAGGAAGGGGGAGGAATTGAGGAACCCATTGGGAGGGAGGGAGGGAGGGAGGGAGGGAGGGAGCTGGGCAAGGCTGGGGCTGAGGCTACAGCCCACCCTGAGCAGTGCATGGGGTTTGGGGCCCAGGGCTAGAATGTGCAGCTGCAGGGTTCAGACAGGGAGCAGGATGGGACTTCAGGCAGCTCATCTGGTGGGCTGGTTCCCTGCTGCTGTGTGCACTCCTGGGGGAGCATAGGGGGCATGTGCAGTCCAGGTCTGTGTGTAGGGTAGGGGTGGGTACAGGCTTCCCAGTACAGGCTTGGACTCCATGCTCTGCTGCCCTCCCCACAGGGCCTCTGCAGTGCAGCAGGCAGGACCCAGCACAGTAGGGCATTGAGGCAGGGAAGCTCATTGCCACCACTGGGAGCTCTAGTATCATAGTAGTTAGTATCATAGTACTTAGGGTCCGAAGGGACCTAAACAGATCATCAGGTCGAACCCCCAGCCCCAGGCAGGAACAGGTCCCGGGATCATATCACCCCAGCCAAATATCTGTTCAGCCTCCTGTTGAAGAGCCCCAAAACACCACCATGGTGAGGTTCCCCCTGCCCACCCAGCAGCAGAAGGGGGTGGTGGCATGGAGTTGTTCCCCTTGCTCCTGAGTGGGCAGGGGACACCTCGCTATGCTGGTGCAGAACTCCCAGTGGTGGCAACAAGCTTTCCCACCCAGCCCTGCTCTGCTTTGCCACACTGGGTCCCACCCAGTGGGATATGAAGGCCTTGGCAGCAGGACAGCTGGGTGAGGAGCCCCAAGCCCACAGTGAGCAGCCTACATCCACCCCTGCAATGGGCTCCACTCCAGCCATGCCACCCATGGGGAAGGAGGAGCCTAGCTCCATGCTCCACTTTGCTGCAGCATCCACAGCTTGCCACAGGCAGCAGCTGGGGCTCAAGCATTGCTGTGGGGAGCAGGAAGCTGAGGACCCACGTCCCTGGGGCCACAGCTCTGGCAACTGGGGGCCCCCTTTGGCAGGGCTGTGGGGACAGGGAGCTGTGGGGGGGAAGTGAGGGGCACCAGCAGGACCCCGGAGGAAGTGGGTAAGAAATGAAGGGCACTGGCGGGGTGGGGTGGCTGTGGGTCAGGAGCGAGGAGCTGTGGGTTGGGAATGTGGGTCAGGTCTGTGGGGCTGTGGGTTGGGAATGAGGGACAACTGCATGGGCAGGGCTTTGGCATGTCAGGGCTGTTCAGCACCACAGAGCAGGGGGGGAGGGGACACAGCTGCACCTGGGCCCACGTCCTGCTGAGCAAAGGAGTCAGGGGGAGCTCTAATTTTCCATGGTAGAAACCAAAATCAAAAACCAAAATGTATAGGTATTTATAATTTATTTTATTATAATGATTGAGGCACTAGTAGGCTTCCAAATTGCTTTAAAACTGTAAATCTCAGGGCTGTGCAAAATTTCAGCAGCCATTTCATTTTGGAGGTGTTTTGGACCATTTCAGTACCCAAAACATTGAATCCGACTCAAAACAGAAGGCTCTGAAACAGCTTTGAAACTAAATGGAAGGCTCCAAATCATTTTGGAAATGTTTCAGAGAATTTGGGAGTTTTGGAGCCAGACTTGAAGGGAAACCAAAATTAAGAAGAGGGAGGAGAAAGGGTGGCGGGTGGGGAGGACTGCTCTGATATTGACATATAGCCTCTGGTTTGATTCCCCAGGTCTCTGATCATTTCCCCAATTCTTCCTGGGAGATGTGGGCCCCTGATCTGCACACGTGGTTTCAGCAGGCTGCTGCTGAAGGCTGGGGCCAGCAGCAACCACTCAGCACAGCCTGAGCTGAGCTCCAGGAAGAGTGCAGTGTACCGCTGGCCCCAACCTGCAGCAGCAGACTGCTGAAACCCGGCATGCAGATCTTCCCGGGGCCTCTGCCCCCCGGGAAGAGCTGGGGGAATTATCAGAGAGATGGGGAATTGAACTGGGGGCTGGGGAATTAAATAAGGGGGCTTGGGAATTGAACAGGGAGTTGAGGAATTGAACCATGGGCTGGGAAATCGAACAGGGAGCTGGGGAATTGAACGGGGAGCTGGGCCATCCCTGCCACATGACCTGGCTCTGAAGGAGCAGAGATCCACGCTGGGGTCTCCTTGCCACCACTACCTGCCCCATGCAGCCCCACATTGGGTGAGAAGTGAGGGGCACCAGCAGTGGTGGGGTGGCTATGGGTCAGGAGTGAGGGGCACCAGTAGGCCTATGGGGCTGTGGGTTAGGAGTGAGAGACAACTGCATGGGCAGGGCATTAGCATATCAGGGATGCTCAGCACCACAAAGAAGGGTGGGGGAGCAGGTGCTCATGGACCCGTGTCCTTGTGAGCTCTAATTTTCCATGATAAAACCTGAAATCACACACCAAATTTATAGGTATTCCTAATTTATTTTATTATAATGATTGAGGTACTAGTAGGCATCCAAATTGCTTTAAAATTGTAAATATTAGGGCTGTGTGAAATTTCAGCAGCCATTTCATTTTGGAGGTGTTTTGGGCTGTTTTGGCACCTGAAACACCAAATCCGAATCAAAACAGAAGGCTCCAAAACAGCTCTGCAATGAATCGGAAGGCTCCAAAACATTTTGGGAATATTATAGAGAATTTTGGAGTTTCGGAGCTGAGCTTGCAGGGACAAAAAAACTAAGAGGAGGGAGGGGAAAGATGGGGGAAGGACTGCTCTAATATCGACATTTAGCTCCTGGTTTGATTCCCCAGTTCTCTGATTGCTTCCCCCAGTACTCTCATTATTTCCCCAGTTCTTCCCCAGGGGTGCAGGCCCCTCATCTGAATGCAGGGTTTCAGCATGCTGCTTCTGCAGGCTGGGGCCAGTGGCAGCCACTTGGCACAGCCTGAGCCAAGCGCCAGAAAGACTGCAGTGTGCTGCTGGCCCCAGCCTGCAGCAGCAGACTGCTGAAACCTGGCATGCAGATCTGGGGGTTTCCTCCCCCCAGGAAGAGGTGGGGGAATTATCAGAGAGCTGGGGAATCCAACAGGGAGCTGGGGAAATGAACCAGGGGCTCAGAAATCAAACCAATGGTTGGGGAATCAAACCAGGAGCTGAGGAATCAAACAGGGAGCTGGGGAATCCAACCAGGGGTTGGGGAATTGAACTGGGAGGTGGGCCATCCCTGCTGTACATCCTGGCTCTGTAAGAAGCAGAGATCTGCGCAAGGCTCTCCTTGCCACCACTGCCCTCCCTGTGCAGCCCCATGTTGCTGGGGCAGCATGGGGCGAGCGCAGTAGCAGTGAAGAGACCCCGGCATGGATTTCTGCTCCCTGTGGAGCCAAAATTGGACATCAGGAACCAGCAGGCTGGCTCAGCTGCTCTGCGCTGTTTCCCTCACCTGCAACCCAGCATAACAGGGATCAGTGATCCACGCAGGGGTCGTCTCACCTGCACTGAGGGTACCAGCCCTCCCTCTCCCCCAGATGAGCCACCCACAGCCCCGCCTGGCTGGGTAGGGCTGTGCAAATCTTCCCTTGCTGGCTGTTCAAAACAGATTCAGAGGAGATTTGGCCGAAACAAAACAGGACAGTGATCTGAAACACCGAAACGAATCGCTGTCCTCTGAGATGGCTAAATCCAAAACAGATTAGACCAAAACAAAACAGGAGAGTGATCCAAAACACCAAAATGAATCACTGTTCTCCAAGACGGCTGAATCCAAAACCAAATTAAAACACAGCTGTTTCGCACAGCCCTAGTAAATTTATCAATAAAATATTGTGATCAACTGATACTCATATATATCGTGGCGTTTCATTTTAATCATGGGAAAATGTGGATTTGGGGGGTTTTAATCGAACGACTTGTGAATTTTTTTATCAGAGAATTTGCAATTTTTAAACAGAGAAAACCCGAATCCCTACATCACAGATTGCTGTGGGGGCCAGACTGTAAGATAGCTCTGTGCACTCCTGTCAAATAGGGAGCATACTAAAAGCAAAGGCCTGTATCTGCTTTTCTGAAGAAAACTGAGTGGCCCCTTATTTTCTAAATAGAATCCCTGAAACCAATGGGAGTACTGGTATAGTTACCTATGATACACAGTGAGTAAGGGTGATTGAATTTGGCCCGTAGTCATTGGTACTCGAGCTGGGTGACATTTTCAGTGGGTGTATCTATACATTCATTTACTCCAGCCTAGATTTACTGCACAGTAAGTGATTTTGTGTAGGTGTCTACACGTGCAAGGACTAGGCAAAAAAATTGCTGCCAGGTCCCCACAGCCCTGCAATACATCCCTGTGGCTACTGGGAGGAGCTCCAAGTTCTGGCTACAGCTGCCACCATCCTGGCAGCCCTCTTTAAAAGGCAACCCCACTCCGTGATCTCTGGGCAGCCTCTTCCTGTGCTCAGAAGCATGGTAAGGACAGATGCAGCATGCAGCAGCTTTGTCCATGCCCACCCCACTTCCCTGCACTATTGCTGCCCCAGCCTCTGGCACTAGGAGCGATGAAAACCATCCTGGAACCCTGCTGGCCACCACAATCACCCTGCTGGCCTGCTGTGCAGACTGTCACCTGGCCTACGGCCATCTTACCCCGTCTGGCTCCACCACAACCAGCCCCCACCTGCTTACCCACAGCGTGACATCTCAGGGCCTCTGCTGCCATGCAGCTGTTGTCACCAGAGATGCTAGTGAGTGGCTCCATACAGCCACCACTGGGGCTGCTATCACCTCCCTCAGCTTCCAGCACTGCCTCCTCTAGGCCCACAGTGCCAGCCAAAACTGGTGGCAGCAACATATCCTGATTGACCACAAGATGAACATAAGCCATCAATGGAATGCTGCAGCTAGTAAAGCGCGCAAAATGCTGGCTTGCATCCATAGATGCTTCTCAAGCAAATCCCAGGACATCATTCTCCCCTTGTACTCAGCTTTGGTGAGGCTGCAGCTGGAGTACTGCGTCCAGTTTAGGGCTCCACAATTCAGAAAGGATATGGAGAGGCTTGAGAGAGTGCAAAGGAGAGCCACATGTATGATCAGAGGTCAGGAAAACAGAGCTTATGATGACAGGCTGAGAGCCATGGGACTTTTCAGCCTGGAAAAGTGCAGGCTCAGGGTTGATCTGGTGGCCACCTATAAGTTTATCAGGGGTGCTGACCAGGATCTGGGGGAACGTCTGTTTACCAGAGTGCCCCAAGGGATGACAGCATCGAACAATCACGAACTCCTCCATGACCGTTTCAGACTGGACATAATGAAGAACGTCTTTACTGTCTGAGCCCCCAAGGTTTGGAATAGACTGTCACCGGAGGTGGTTCAAGCACCTACACCTTCAAGAGACATTTGGATGTTTATCTTGCTGGGATCCTATGATCCCTGCTGACTTCCTGCCCGTGGGGTAGGGGGCTGGACTCGATGATCTTCCAAGGTCCCTTCCAGCCTTAATGTCTATGAATCCATGAATCTACATCCAGCAGATCTGGGATGACAAGTACTGGGTGGATGCCTTCTGGCTGACCTGGGCCACCTTCAGGGTCCTGTTCCAGCAGCTTCAGTCCCATATGGGGTGCCAGTGCCAGAATATTGGCATGTGCCCAGCCCTCCCTGCCAACACCTGTTTGGCCCTGGCACTGTTGAAGCTGACCACACCCTCCAGCCTCCAGTATGCAAGCCACCTGTTCGGCATGAGCAAGATCATTGCTGGGTAAGTCATCCTAGAGGTCTGCGGCACCCTCCAGGACATGCTGGTGCACACTGTCCTCTGTGCCCATGACCCCCCAGGTGGTGGTGACAGGGTTCCATGCACCGGTGTTCCCCCAGTGTATAGGTGCCCTGGATGGGACCCACATACCAGTCACTTGCCCACCCCATGGAGACTGCCCCTATAATAGCTTCATGGGATTCCACTTTTTGGTCCTGCAGGCTGTTGTGGACCACTGGGGCACATTCACACACGTGAACGTCAGCTGGGCGGGCAGCATGCATGATGCCCATATTAGGGCTGGAACTCCAGCCTGGCAGGACTCGTGGACAGTGTATACTTTACCCCAGGGCTGCCAGACATGCAGCTGGGCACCATGGCTGTCCCACCTCTGCTCATCAAAGACCCTGCCTACCCACTCCTGCCCTGGCTGATGAGCCCCTACACCAGCCATGTGGACCCCTGCCAGGCCCACTTCAGCTGCTGCCTGGGCTGGACTCACACGCTGGTTGAGTGTGCCTTCAGGTGCCTCAAGGGTCACGGGCACTCCCTCACTGCCCACCTAAAGGTCACTGTAGAGAACCTCCCCTAGGTCCTTGTCACAGCCTGTGCACTGCATAATATCTGCAAGGCCCAGAGACAGCTGTTCCACGAGGCCTCGTCAAAGGAGGCACGGTGCACAGAGGCAGCCTGGCAGTGGGAGTACCTCCAGTGGTGGCAGCAGCAGTGGCAGATCTCCCCCACTGAGACCCCAATGGGGGCTAGGGCACCAGGTACGGGATGCTCTTGTGGGCACCCCCCTGCAGCACTCCCTGGTCTAGCCCACCTGCCCTGCTGCCTACAGACCCCCTACCCCCCAACCACCCTCAGCACCACTCATGCCACACACATGTCCAAAGAAGAAATCTTTATTCCTTTCACAGCACACACCCCTCCATGCCTCCTCACTTCCTTCTCAATACACAGAACCCCCTCCCTTCCCATAAAACAGAGCCCCTCCACCAACCTCCCCAGCCACCAACAATAAAAACCCTCTTCCCAGTGTGAAAACTATTTACAAAGTCTGTCTTTTGGTGTCCTAGAGTGGGGACCATGGGGTGTGGGTGCCTAGGGGGCAGAGTCCGGGGGCAGGAGGCCAGTACCCTGGCTTTGGGCTGTTCCCTTGTGGGTGTGCATGCTACAGTGTATGCAATGGGTAGAGGTTTCGCTTAGGGGCAACAGTGCCCAGTGCTCCTTCGAGGCAGGTGGCTCCCCCTCCAGCTGCCAGAGTCCAGGACCAGCAGAGCCAATGTCAATTCTTAGTTCTGATCCAGGCAGCTCTGGCTTTACACCCTTATGGAGCCAGGGTGAGTGGTGGGCCTGGGCCTGGGCCTGGGCCCAGGCAGGTGTCAGCAGACCTGAGGCGGGGGCTCATGCAGGCAGGAAGTAGCAGAGGACCTCCTCCTGTTTGCACTGGATTCACAACCCAGCCCGATACCTGCTTTGGACAAGCACAACCTTCAGACCAACCACAATTCCTCTGGCTGATAACAGGTGAATTTTATTGATAAACAGCAATAGGAAATAAAAGCAATGCAGGCGAAGCAAGCAAGATGATTACAACATGCATTACCCAATTTCCCCAGTGCCCAAGGCGAGTGGTGCATCTGGCCAGTACATAAATGCCACCTTGAGGTTCTTTGCTTGAATGTACAACCAATGTCAGCAGCCTTGGAGGTGGGGGGCAGATGGCAACTTGTTCTAAAAATTCCTCCTTTTTTATTCTTTCTCCTTTGATGGCTCTGGACATCATTGATTGGTCTCCCTGTGGTTGTCATACTATCCATGTTCTGTTTAGTCAGCCAAAATCGTATCTTCATAAACCTATCACATGCACACACCTTAATTTGGGCATTTCATTCCAAACCAGAAATCCCAAAGGTTTTTGCAAGTGGGCACTGGAGCCCTGGAGCCAGGCATATCTCTATTATGAAAATAAAGTTTGGATGTTTTTAATTTCCCAGAAAGTGTGTATGTCCACTGGTCTCAGACACCAGTGAAACATTGTGACAAGCAGGCTGTGAAACATTGTGACAAGCAGGCTTTTAGAAATCAATTAACCCTCGCCATTACCCTAAACCATTGTTCTAATGCGTATCTACTTTATCTGCAAGCCATTTCCAAAAGCAAACTTCTAAACATTATTTTCTAGCCATCACTCCCAGGCCCAGGTGGGGGCCTGCTGCAAGGGGGCCTATGGGGCTAGCGACTGGGGCCAGGCAGCAGCAGTCACACACGAGACAACCAGGCCCAGGATGGTGTCCAGGGAATGATGGTCATCATCTGTGGCCTCCATGGCCTGGCCCAGGATCCTATTTTGGTCCTGCAGGATCTGGAGCTGCTCCTGTTCCAGGGCCAGGAGAATGGCCCAGAATGCCTCCTGGGTGATGTCCTTCACCTGCCACCTCTCCTGGTGGGCCAAGTCATTGTCCCACCACCTCTTCTCCTAAGCCAAGTCCTCCTCCTGGCAGGTAGCAAATCTAATCATGATTAGGGAGTCACAGTCTCTTATGCTTGTATAAGGCACAACTGGCACAATTTCATCTGTTCCTCTGGGCCCTTTTTTGATTTTACGTTTTGAGCATATGATTCTGCTCCCTTTCAATCTAGCCAGAATCCTGTTAGCTCCAACATTTTTACAATTCATGAACCACAGCAGGGGTTTGCTTAACACTCATTTGCTAGTATTTCTGACTCACTAGCAATGTGTCCAATTAATCTAAATATCTCTTAGTGTTAGTAGTGTTAATTGTTTCATGTTGTACGGCAATGGATTGGGAGCACCCTAAATTTCCCTAGAGGGAGTTTAATTATTGTTACTATGGTGCTGTTATACATTTTTCTCTTCCCCTCTTTGAAGCCTATCATCACCCATTGTACCTGTTATTTTTAAAATCCTCCAAACTGGTTTTAAGAATTGCTAGTTAATTGTTGATAATAAATTACATGAAGTGTTTTACAATCCAGAGGCAACACACTATGTAGATGGGATCTGAAAGAAAATATTTTCTATGTTTAGTTTTTCCTATTCAAAGAACCACTTCTAGCTTAGAGCAAATTAAAAATGCAATAGGCCCAAATGTTCAGATTCCAAAATTGTGTGCACAATTATATGTACATACTGCTGAGTTGCCACCCCCCACAGGCAACATGGGCCCAACTGCAGCTACCCCCCCTCCCCTCCCCAAGACAAAACGTAAGGTGTTTGTTGTGGGAGCCTCCCTCCTGAGGGGGACTGAGGGGCCAATCTGCCACCCCGACCCCTTAGCCTGGCAAGTCTGCTGCTTCCCGGGGGCCCGCATCTGGGACATTACGGAGAGGATCCCAAAGCTCCTTAAACCCACAGACCATTATCCCATGCTCCTTATTCATGTGGGCACCAATGACACTGCTCGGAGCACTCCCAGCCAGGTCATGAGGCGCTACAGGGATTTGGGAGTGGGGCTAAAGGGTCTGGGGGCACAGGTGGTGTTCTCGTCGATCCTCCCAGTCTCAGGCTATGGGCTGAGAAGGGACAGGAGGATCTATGTGGTCAACCAAAGACTGCAGCACTGGTGTCGTCAGGAAGTCTTTGGCTTTCATGACCACATCCCGCTCTTTGGCGAGAGAGGCTGTGAGCTGCTGGGAAGAGATGGCCTCCACCTCTCTCCCCTAGGGAGGAGGCTCTTCTCAGCCAGACTGGCTGACCTACTCCACCGGACTTTCAACTAATTATGATGTCATAGGGATGGAGACCTGGTGGGACTCCACCCATGACTGGACCACGGGTATACATGGCTATACCCTGTACAGGAGGGATTGTGTAGAGAAAAGGGGCGGGGGTGTAGCTCTCTATGTTAAGGAAAGGAACACGTCCCTGCAAGCCGATATTGGCGACCAGGGTGGACGGCTGGAGACCCTCTGGGTTAAAATCCATGGGGAACATGGCACAGGGGACACAATGGT
>NW_005842637.1:458241-462338 GCF_000455745.1 Alligator sinensis
CACCCAGCACTCTTCCCTGCCTATGCAGGGGGTCAGACTCGATGATCTCAAGCAAATCCCGGGACGTCTCAAGCGCATCCATAGATGCTTCTCAAGCAAGTCCCGGGACGTCATTCTCCCCTTGTACTCGGCCTTAGTGAGGCTGCAGCTGGAGTACTGCGTCCAGTTTTGGGCTCTCAAGCAAATCCCGGGACGTCTCTCAAGCAAATCCCGGGACGTCATTCTCCCCCTGTACTCGGCCTTAGTGAGGCCGCAGCTGGAGTACTGTGTCCAGTTTTGGGCTCCACAATTCAAAAAGGATGTGGAGAAGCTTGAGAGAGTCCAGAGAAGAGCCACGCGCATGATCAGAGGTCAGGGAAGCAGACCCTATGATGACAGGCTGAGAGCCCTGGGCCTCTTTAGCCTGAAAAAGCGCAGGCTCAGGGGTGATGTGATGGCCACCTACAAGTTTATCAGGGGTGACCACCAGCATCTGGGGGAAAGTTTGTTCACCAGAGCGCCCCAAGGGATGACGAGGTCGAATGGTCACAAACTACTTCAAGATCGTTTCAGGCTGGACATAAGGAAGAACTTCTTTACTGTCCGAGCCCTCAAGGTCTGGAACAGCCTGCCACCGGAGGTGGTTCAAGCACCTTCATTGAACACCTTCAAGATGAAACTGGATGCTTATCTTGCTGGGATCCTATGACCCCAGCTGACTTCCTGCCCTTTGGGCGGGGGGCTGGACTCGATGATCTTCCAAGGTCCCTTCCAGCCCTGATGTCTATGAAATCTATGAACAGGGTGTCTGAAGGCACTCTAGATCCTGTGTCTTCCTGGGCAGACCACAGCCTAGCTGTGCCTGCCTGCTTGCACCCCAGCACTGCTGCTTGGCACTGCACTGGCATGTGGCTGCCAGGACAGTGCCATCAAGGCCAGCATGGTGCTGCAGGGTGTTGCAGGCTCCCACCAGGGCTTCCAGGCCGTATGCCCAGCTGCAGGCAGCTTCTGGCCAGCAGGGCCAATGCCATCTGCGTGCAGCACACCCCCAGCAGCCTGCCCTGCACGTGCAGGTGCTTCAGGGCATTGCCTCTGCTGCGAGGCTGCCAGCCCCTTGTTGTGCCCTTGCACTGGGCACTACAGACAGCTACTCAGGGACAGCAAAACAGGGACAGCTGTGTGAGGGGCACAGAGAGCTGGTGCGGGACCCACCAAGGCATCCTCCTCACCCATGCCCATGCCCATATCCATGCGACACCCATGCTCTCCACCCAGGACCCCAACTGGAACAAGAAGGACACTGGCAACCTCATGGCACTGTGGGGCGAAGCAGAAGTGCAGCACCAGTTCAAGCACAGTGGGCACTCCAATGCACACATCTATGAGGCACTGTCAGGCTGGATGAGGGCCTGTGGGCCTCCATGACTGACCACAATCATTGGTTCAGCTGAGCCTGTAAGACCATGCCATTTATGCGGCAACTGACAGCTATCCTTGATCCCTGGGACACAGGCCATAGTCGTGCTATCTTCAGCAGCATGGGTGGCCCATTGAAGCCCTTTCCCCGGCCTGGCATCTCCAGTGACACATCAGTGGAGGAGGGCCCCTTGGGTGTGCATCACCCTGTTCTCTCAAGGTCCCCAGCAGCAGCTTTGGGAGCCCTAGCCAGTTCCTGAGATGCCAGTTCCAGAGCCCCAGGAGATG
This sequence comes from Alligator sinensis, assembly GCF_000455745.1. Lineage (NCBI taxonomy): Eukaryota > Metazoa > Chordata > Crocodylia > Alligatoridae > Alligator > Alligator sinensis. The sequence continues at coordinate 459,925 of NW_005842637.1, forward strand.
CGGGCCACCATGACACCCCTGGCTGCCAGCAGTACCAGCTCCTTCCTGGGGGGAGCCCCCCAGCCAGATGCCTCATGGCATGCCTCTCCATTGGAGGACACCACCTGGAGCTGGACGCTGTCACAGCCAGCCAGGTCCAAGTGGAGGTACCAGCCACACCAGCCCCAGCTACTTGGTAAGGTTCACACTGTGAACCTTACCACCCCTCCTTATCCCACCCCAGCCCCTGCCCATGCCCCACTTCCCTTTCCAGGATGCCTACACTCCCCTGGACCCAGGTTCACCCCCCACAGCTCTCAGGGAGGTAGGAGACAGTGCCAAAATTTAGTGAGTAACCTGTGTCTCTGCAGCTAGGTGGACATGGGTCTCTCACATACCAAGGGATGCCTTGATGCCAGTGGTGATGTGCTCCTCAGCAGCAGGGGGAAGAGACATGTAGCACAGCCACAGATAGCCCTTCAGGTAGTGGTGAAGGTTGTGGGACAGCCTAGGACTACCCTCTGTGCCATTGTACTTCAGGGTCCCATATCATGTACACAGGTATGCCCAGGGCACTATGGCAACCAGCAGCAGCAAGTCATAGTGTGTTTGGGACCCCTCAGCCCATGAAAAGAGATCCTTGCACACTGATGGGGGCATGCACAGCATGGGCATGCTTGGGGCACAGTGCTGGTGCACCAGGGGATGGCCCTGGGGCACCTCCCTGGAGAGGCCCTCTGTGGGGAAGGCAGGGGCATGGGCAGCTCCTTGTCCCAGTTGTATGGGAGCCCCATGACCCCTCCCCCTCCCCCCCCCGTGAGCCCAGATGCCATGGGCTGGGCAGTAGCACAGGAGAGCATCTGGCCTGCAGGAGGAGGGGAGAAAAAAAGGGGTCTGGAGCCACAGGAGCAGGTTCTGCTGTGACCCTGGCCTGTCTCACCCTGGGAATGGGCCAGGGGAAGCAGGCTGCCTGCGACCAGCACCCAGCAGTCCACCAGCCCCTGGTGAGTGAGTGGGGACAGGGGACTTGGTCAGTGGCTGCCTGGGCTGGGCCTGCCCACCCAACTTACCATAGTCCCTGATTTGAGGCTGGACAGCGCACAGCCTCTGGTACAGAGCATCTTATCTCTGAAATGTTGAAAACTCATACAAACAACTTCTGTCTCATGGCTCTACAGGGCCCATAGCTGCACAAGGGGCAGAGATAACCCCTGGCAGCTGGGATGTGTCCTCAGGATCACCACTGCCCATAGGCAGGGCCCTGTGCATGCACTGGCTCTGCCAGAGGGGGACCCAGGACAGGTCTCTCATCCTGGAGCAGTTGGTGGCAATTTCACATGACTGCTGGAGGACTGATGGGCTTGGCAGGCAGAGGACATCACCCATGAGGAGGTGCGGCACTGGGTGGACTGGGAATTCTGGGCTGAACTCCTGGCCCAGAGTACAAGCAGCTCTAGGTGCTGCAGAAGCATAATGCCATTCTGGGCCAGGTAGTGGAAGTCACGGATGACTACCACTGGGTGCTGGACACTGTTCTGGCCTCCCGCTGCCCAGCTCCCAACCCTAGCCATGCACACCCCCTGGCAGCCACCTGCTCCCCCACAGCAGGCTCCTGCCTGGGTTTGAGCAGAGGTCCTGTGGTACCTCCAGCAGTCAGAAGCCTCTGGCCCAGACCTCGCCCCAGATGGCCCACTACCCATCCCCCTCACCTGGTCCCAGGCCTGCCACTCACTACAGCTCTACTTAGGTGTGGAGCTGGAGCTGCCTGCAACCAGGACAGGACTGCATGTCAGCCTTGTTGGGCCTAGACTCCACCTGCCAGAGGGGGAGCCGTTCACACCAGGGGAGCACCACGCACTGTTCCCCCTGGGTGAGCCCCGCACTTGCTGCATTCGCTGTGGCATCCACACCTATGGGGAAGCAGCCAGAGGCCAGGGTGTTGGCCAAATGCCCTTGGGCTCTGCTACCTAGCTGCCCCCCCCCATGCCCCCCCCCCCATCCTAGGATGGCCCACAAAGGACATTGCACATAGTTTTCACAGGTTAGGGGGTTTTTTTATTGTTGGTAGGTGGGTTGAGAGGTGTAGGGGCTCTATTTGTTGAGGGGAGGGGCTCTGTTTGCTGAGTGGGAAGGAAGAGCTCTGTTTGCTGGGGAGAGAGAGGGAAGGGGGCTCTGGCTGATGTGAGGGAAATAAAAACTTGTCCTTGTGAGACGTGTGCAATGAGAATGGTACTTGGGGTGGGCATGTGGGGTTGGGGGCCATGGCCAGCTGTGCTTCCAAGCTGTTTGTACAAATTCTAGTTTGTAATCAAAATATGAGGAGGTACAAAGTTAAATGTTACCCATACCCATACAACACAACTAGGTTGACATGCAAACCCTCCCTTTCCCCCCCCCCCCCCCCCCCTCCCCCCCCCCCCCCGCTACCCCTTTTT
>NW_005842637.1:462585-473935 GCF_000455745.1 Alligator sinensis
CGCAACCCCCCCCTTCCCCCCCCCCCCGCCCTTTCCCCAACCAGCCCTGTTAAGCATTTTGGCCAAGAGTAACTTGGGCAAAAGCTAATTTGCTGTTGCTCCAAGATTAAAGGCACTGAGATCCAACCTAAACACCTTGCCCCCAACTTACTTGTGAAGGTACTTCCCATTAGTACAGAGAACATTTCATCTTATTTTGGCTCATTCCTGGAGAATAATAAAACAATTTTTCATGCAGAAAAATATTTGGGGAGTATCAGAGATCCCTTGGTATATCAAGTCTTCCTCCACAGCTTTGTGAATTGCAAATTTTGCCTGATCCCTTACCAGTTCATCTGCCATAGGATGCAGAAGAAATTACCCATTTATATGGATATTCTGGAGGCCTGGAGTAACCAATTCTTCTAATGTATAGTCTAGTGAAGCATGACATCTTGCAAGGCTGCAGAGACCTGTAACAGGTCAAACATAGTATGTTGTTGTAGCCGTAATCACCTCAAGGTGTCCAGACCAAATAGCAGGTGAGTTGCAGGTCAGGAATCATAGTCACTCATTTATAGATAGCAGATGGTGGACAGATTGCTGCAGTTTTCCTTTAAGTCCTTTAAATGGGAAAGTGGCTTCCTTCCTCCTGTGGGTGATGAGAACCAGTGGGAATTAAGGACAGAATATCCAATCAAACCACAGGTAAATAAGAATAACCCATCTTACCACCAGTGTGGATTGTGTTTATAGGCAGCACATTTCAAAAGAAGAGAAGAATATGTTTGAGAAACTACTATGGTTCATAAGCCAGTAGGTCCAATCAGCATGGCATGTGGATTCCCATGGATTCAACTCAAGGTTACTATGCCCTACAACTTTTCCACAACTATGTGAGCAGGTGTGGCAGGGCACTGGTAGTCCCTGCCACTTCAAGGACTGGGCCAGGGAGGGGCAGGTGGCTGATTAGGGTAGCCATTTTAAAGTCCAGGTCTCTGAGCTAAGAGCAGTTCATGATCAGCCAACAGAGGAGAAACATCTCTCTGCTGAGCTCTGCCAGGAATACCTTGAAGGTAAGGGTGAGGCTCTGGGGATGGCTTGAAGGCCTCATTGGTCCTGGGTGTGACCTAAGACTGCACCCTGCTGGGACAGGAAGGCCTGGTGGGGCTGCTAGTGGCATGGCAGTCCTCATGTAAATGCCTTGAGTGATCACCTCCCTGGTGTAATGCGGGTCAGGGTGCCTTAACATAAGCCCCCACCTTTGGGTGGGTTATATAATGCAGGGAAGGCCAGGTAAGCTTCTTGAAGCACCTGAGCCTGCTGGGGTGAGTGACCCTGCAGGGCCAGGCACACTTTGTGAAGCACTTGAGCTGGGAATGGGGGAACCCGAACCCTGTGAGCAGACAATTGGCTTAGATTAGTCCTGAGGGACCCTTGACTGGCCCATGCTGGGATCAGGACCCAGAGAGGGGTCAAAGAGTCAAGGTGGCCCACTATGAGGAATGCCCAGAGCAGACAGTCTCAAGATCCTGACTGGCCTGAGATGGGACCAGGGTCTAAGGGGGAGATGAAAGTTCCAGAGAGGGGACCACAGCTAAGGGGGTGAAGGGTATAGCTGAGGTTAGCTGCCTGGGTTGACATCTGCAAGGGGTGGGCCGCAGTGTAGGGGTGGAATAAAGCTGCAGCTATTCCCCTAAACATCGGGGTTCCAAATGGGCAGCCTCCCAGTTAATTAACATCTCAGTACTATTACATCAAGGCATGGCAGACAAGTGAAGTGGGCGGCTGGCCCATAGACAGGAGACAGGTGCTTCACTGGGCACGAAAGCTTGCCCCTGTCACAGAAGGAGCTAACCAGTGCGACAGTACTATAGTCACCTTATCCCATCAGCAGTAACAGCTGCATTCCACACCTGCTACAATGCAGGGGAAAGAACAATACATTAATGTGAAATACCCTGTCATGGTTTTGACTGTTTTGACTCGTCTTTTGTTTGCACATATTGAACCAGGTTCAGAAAGCTGGTATGCCCACCTTTTTAGCATAAATACATTTCATTAAAGAAGAAGTCTTTATTTCTTTAATGCATTCATAAATTTGATTGCTAGGTAACAGCCCATGAGCCAGACCACACCATTATTCAGCCCCAGCACACTTGCCATACAGCTCAAGAGTATGAGAGCTCAAGGCATCCCTTATAGCCTTTGCTCTAACATATACAGCATTGCTAATGGAAACACTGGATAATTGCCTGGAAGTGGATTCCATAACATTTTGTCAACCAACTCCCCCCTTATCCTCATGCATAGTGAGGCATGGAATATACCCCAACCACATATGTGGTGTTAAAGTCCAAATGAGTAAATGAACAGTTTCATGGAATTTCCAGTCAATCAGAGACACTTCATTAACATCCTGCCCTTGTTCAGCATGTAGTTAAACTGCCTTTTGTCCAGTTGGCACAAAGCTCTCATGAATGAGGGCAGCTACAATGGGTTTACACGCTCATCTCTTTGTGGCCCACTTTTATTATTGTACTTTTGCTTTCAAGTCTCCATCTCCATCTCCTTCAGACTGAAAACAGCTTCTGTGGTACCTGCCAGTATTTCTGAACAGTGCCTTCTATAGAGACAAGAAAGAGATTTCTATGAAATCAGCAGTTGCCAGTCCTGGTAATTATGGGAGGGTGGGATCCATAACTTTAGCATGTAACAGCACACCACCATGCTAGATGGGTTACTGCTAGGAAATGGGTTTTGTGAAGCTAGAACATTTCCTTACATGATCCGCAGAGTGAACATGAGCAAACAATGAGCTGTAGTTCTCTGAATCTCTTGATTCACACCAAGAGAGCTATATTGCATATTATGCCATTGCAGATGCAGGATATGACAACTCTATATTTATTTTGACCATATGGTCTTAGAGCAGTTTTTCAGAAGAGGAGAAATACATGGGGGAAAAAAATCACTGGAGCATTGAATCACCCAGTGAAGAAAGTAAGGATAACTTTGTAGAGAGAGAAGGACATGTAGGCTACTTAATCCCAGTAGATGGTAATGATTTTCAATTGCTATTCAGCTGGGACAAATTTATTCCAGCACTAGAGGTGGAACAATTTATAGGCCAAAACCAAAGCAGAGTGGGCTGCTTTCTCTTTAAATTATTTATACAATAACTCACCTCAGTATAGAGAAAAAGACATCTTGCACTGGGTCTTTGCTCAGGCATGCATGGACAGAGAGAACAAAGAGCCTTCTTTCTTTATCTTTTGTAAGTGCACAATAAGCCTCATTGTCTCAAGGAGGAGACAGATTGTAGGCCTGTGCTCTCCCTCCCTTTTTTGCAGTAGCCTTAAGAGCAATGTGGGTGTCATCCCAAAGGCTGATTATGTTTTGCTGTACTCCCATCCCAGGGCACAGGCTGGTCTAGACTGCTTAAACATTACATGGATGTGATACACGAAAAATACATAGCTTTAGGCAGGCAAAGAGAGTGAGCTGTTGATACATGTTAAGCACAATTGTCTGTACAATTAAGTATTCCTTTGCATCAGCCATTTTCTATTAAGAAAGGGGCCGTATCCTGCACATAGAAACAGGGCATCCTTCCTGGGTAAATCCTTCCTGGGTAAATGCACCTTCTGTGATAAGGCACTTGACTCAGATTTTGTGATTCTAGACTACATATTATAAGCTACTTCTTATGTTCCTTCCTTTACCTTTTTGGAAATTCAAAATGTTATCTCTTTGTGACTCTGATTTCTAGTATGTTCCTTATGGATGCCTGTGCTGTTTAGCAAGAAACCTGGATGTTTGCATCTGATTTGTGTGATAAATCAACTTAGAAAACTCCCCAAAACTCGAAGTATTTCCATTTACAATACATTTCTTAGTTTAAAATAGGCACTTTTCAGTGAAAGCCCTGAGGCCAGGTTCTGGCCTGCATTGCCCTGTTGCCATCATGAACTCCCTCTCTGGTCTACATTCATCCCTGGGCCAGAGGTGAGGAGAGGCAATGCATTCTCACTGAGGCAGCTCTGAAGGCCATAATTTCCACTCACCCTCCCGTGGCCCCAGCTAGTACTGCAGATGTTGAGTAGTACCTTGAACAGGACTGTCTGAGGTAGACCCTCCACAAACCTAAAATGCACTTCTTCAGACTTACCAGCTCTCTACAGAATGTCAGTACAATGTCTCTGGTAAGTAAAGGAAGGCTTGCACAGTATGAATTTCCGGGGGGGAGGGGCGCTCCTAGTGGCTTTGCAACCCCTTTTAATTGACACAGCTGGCACACAAGGGCTGTAGAGTGGGAAGGGTACTTCCCATTGCTCAGGTAGAAATTACTCCTGTAGGCACAGGCAGTGTAGGTTTGGGCCCATAGTATCTGATAAAGAAGAGCATTCAGTGGCCTGCTATGCATATCAAACTTAGCATTCCAGTTCATTCTCTTCATTCCAGTTCTAATCTGTACTGCCATATGTCACCATTTAGGCCATGCTGATCACTTGGCTATAAAACAGTTTTGAAGAAAAGGGACCCAACCAGTTTAACATCCCTAATGAATGACTCACTTATTAAACAAGAAAAAAAACAATCCAAAACAAACAGGTGGTTAGGCATGAGAGGGATCAAAATAGGAGCTTCCAGGCAGCTCTCTTCTCTATCTATTCATACGTAGCTCAGCACAACCTGAAAGCAATCCAAGCTGGCATGCAGATGCAAGATCAGGCAAACAAGTTTAACTTTTCCAAAGACCCCAGACACTTCTTCTCTGTGGGAACTCAGCAGCTCACACAATATCCATTTTAGCTCTTGTGCATAGGTGCCAGAACTGGATTAAGATAGATTTACAAGTAAGTCTTTAACAATTACATTATTGCATATTTTTCCACCTCTCATTTTTCTTCACTTTCAAAGAAAAGTGAGTGTATTGCTGATGAGAGAAACCAGGCCAACACCTTCTTGGGAGAAAATGTTCTGCTTATCCCCAGAAAAGGTTCAGCACAGGTAGTAAAAGAGTCCATCTTCCTCTCTTATGTCTTATCCTTTACCCCTTATCTGGAGGGGCCACTTGAAGATGGTTATGATCCAGTTTTTGTGAAATCTTTGACTTGTCTAGTTAGATGTGATATGATATGAATACCTTCCTCCAGTGTCCAGGATGAGGTCCCCAAATGCTTAAACTAAGGCCACACAACAGATGTCAAGGTATGACCAGGGTGGGTCACTGTTCACACTACTACCAGTCCTGGAAGCTCAACCAGTGTCAGTCAGGCACCAACAAAGAATGAGGTTGGTTAAAAAACACAGTATTTTTAAAAATATAATACATCTTGTTTCCTTTTGTTGCATCCTGGGTGTACTCAGGTGATATTTTCAATTTTTCTCTGCAACCAAGAGGGCTAGAGTCTTATTTTAAAACATAACAGATTAAATTCAAAGCAAGTCACATGTTTTCAGGAACTGGAGGTTTACATACATAAAACACCAAGTAACATATATATATGCACACGTTCTATTTCTATTCCCTGAGCTATCTATCCTCTTCCTATTTACCTTAAATAGAATACATGCTACAAAATAAGGAAAGCAAATGTTTCAAGGACAAATTCTTACCCCTGTCTTCTCTAGCCAGAGAATTTGCAGTGGAAGTGGGTCAGTTCTGCTCATTTGAAGGAAAAATGAATGTTTCTGGAGAACTCTGCATTCTAAGGAAACAAACCCAATGAGGGTTTCCCTGATAAGCTTGGTGGTAGACATGGTGAAAGGGTAGATGTGGTCAGTAAATCATTTTTTCTTCACTTATTCATATTAATGATGTGTTTGTTGCATCAAAGCCAGTAATTTAGGTTTGGTACCTGGGTAAGGGAAGAATGGACTCTAAATATTAAAGACCAGTGCATTGGTTTTGATCTCCACAGACAAATGCCTTTGCAATAAAGTAATTAACTACTTATATATAAGCACAGCAATACATGCAGCATTAGAAGTCACACTACTGGCATGAAAAGCAGAGTCTGGCCTGTAATCCTATTTCTCTTCAAACAATTTTCATAAAGAAAATAAAAATAAAAAGTCTTTTATTATAATTTCCTAATGGTAGCAAATAGTTTCAAGCACAGTAAAGCTTTTACCTGACCTCTTCCTAGGCTTCAAAAAATTAAAGATCCCTCTATTTTATTCAGAATTATGGGAGAATTTTGCCATTAAAGGTATGGTGAAGTGAAGTGAAAAGAGGCTATTTTGGAGGTCACAGACTGCAACTTACTTTTTTTCCTGCTTTTATTCCATTATCCCTTATTGACCTTACATTTTGTTCTTGCTTTTTATGTGAGTTTAGTATGTTCAAGAGAGAGAGAGAGAGAGAGAGAGAGAGATGAAATATCTAGTTCAGAGATAATATAAATTCATCTGTGAACCAAAATACAAACTGAAATACAGGTACAGTATAAAAATCTATATTCATTTTCTTCCCTTCTCGAATGGAATCCTGGCCCTACTGAAGTCACTGGGAATTTGTCACTGACTTCAAGACAGCCAAGGTTTCACTACTTGTTTCTCTATTTGACTGGATGGATCAGCTAGCACTAGAAACCTTACAATAGAAACCATGTTCCAGAAATATTCCTGTCCCAGTCTGCAGGTGCAAGTCTACCAGATCTGTATCATAGAATTAACTATTGAACAGTTTTTATCAAAGCAAAATCCTCAGTTAACACTACTGGTAATAAGAAGTTGGATGTGTTGGCTTAGAAATGGCATTTCATAGATTTCATAGATTTCATAGACATTAGGGCTGGAAGGGACCTTGGAAGATCATCGAGTCCAGCCCCCTGCCCAAAGAGCAGGAAGTCAGGCTGGGTCATAGGATCCCAGCAAGATAAGCATCCAGTTTGCTCTTGAAGGTGTTCAATGAAGGCGCTTGAACCACCTCCGGTGGCAGGCTATTCCAGACCTTGGGGGATCGGACAGTAAAGAAATTCTTCCTTATGTCCAGCCTGAAACGATCTTGAAGTAGTTTGTGACCGTTTGACCTCGTCATCCCTTGGGGCGCTCTGGTGAACAAACATTCCCCCAGATACTGGTGGTCACACCTGATAAACTTATAGGTGGCCATCAGATCACCCCTGAGCCTGTGCTTTTCCAGGCTAAAGAGCCCCAGGGCTCTCAGCCTGTCATCGTAGGGTCTGCTTCCCTGACCTCTGATCATGCATGTGGCTCTTCTCTGGACTCTCTCAAGCTTCTCCACATCCTTTTTGAATTGTGGAGCCCAAAACTGGACACAGTACTCCAGCTGCGGCCTCACCAAGGCCGAGTACAAGGGGAGAATGACGTCCCGGGATTTGCTTGAGAAGCATCTATGGATGCAAGTCAGCATTTTGGTCACTTTACTAGCCGCCGCATCGCATTGCAGGCTCATGTTCATCTTGTGGTCAATGATGACCCCCAAGTCTCTTTCTTCCATAGTGTTAAAATCATTTGATTTAAATCTTGCTATACAGATCATTTAATAAAATTAATTAAAAAACAATTGTTAATTTTATATTAATATAATTATTTAATATATGGCAGATTCAGTTTTAGAGTGAGATACCTCCAAAATTTAATATTTTATATTACTCATTTAACAATAAAGAATAAAAGAAACAGTGTGTGTAAGCTCAAAATTTATCAAGTACATTTTCATTTTAAATTTGAAATGAAAACATCATAATTTTACAAGCAAGTAGCAAAATTCAATACCTTGGGACATGGAAACTAACACCCCCGCTCCAGCTTTTTGTTTCACGCCAAATTTGCATACTTGCAGAGCAATCTCAACACAACTGTAATTCCTTGCCCAGAAGAACCTTTCCATCACCAATCCTCCTTCAAAATATGAAACATCTTCCCAAGAAAGAAACAGAATTAAACATCCTGCTTGTCATCAGACACCTTTGAGGTAAATAGACTGATCCAACTTTTATCCAAGCCTAATTTGCATAAAATGAACTTTTCCAGCAAGAAGAGCTTACATGACACTCCAGCGCACCTGTACAATATGAATTTTCATTTCTACCTGGGAGAAACTTTACAATCTTTGCATTCTCCTATGCCTGAGGGAGGGCATGTGTGCCTGAAAACTTGCAAATAAAGACATTTTTTTTTTACAGCTCTCTAGTTGGTCTAATAAAGATATCTCCACCACTGCAATTTTAAATTGTAATAAATTCTCTGTTTTATTCTCTGTTTACACTCTTTTTGATGGGGTGAACACTTTCAGATGTCCTAATAGTAATATCATTTATTTTAGGCTATGGACTAGAGGCGTTCATTTGCAGTGCTAAGAATTTTCAGGTAGCTTGCAGGACCAGAAAAATGTGGTGGTAAATGTGCCTACAGACATTCAAGTGTCCACTCATTCAAGTGCCATAGAGCATGGAGAGAGCTTGTACTGCTAGTGCTATATAGCTAGGGGGTTGGTGTGCAGAGATCCCAGCATGGTCCCATCTCTGGAGGTTCCTGATGACTGCCAAGTGCAGAGAAAAATACTGATTGGATGAGCCAGAAACCACACCTACCAGGGACTCCTTTCCCTCCTCTTACTCACTGCCCTGCCTCTGCAGCCTGACTTATAAATAATACCAAAGGTGCTGACACAGAAAAAAGTGGGATATTTCTGGCATGGCAGGAGCAGAAGGGATAGGAGTTCCTCCCCTATTTGTTGGGTAGGAAGGACTTCTATCTTGCCCAGAAAAAGAGACAAGGCTGATCAGTGCAAAGCAGTGTGACTGGACGGTGATCTTTAACCTCAGTCCTGCCTCCCTGAGGTAGAATATGTTGCCATGAATCACAAATAGAGTCCTTGGAGCCATGGCAGGGGCAAAGGACACACCCTCCTGGGATGCTGGAGCAGCCCTGTTGTACTTCTTGTAATGGAATGGGGTTACACATGACACTGAAAAATGTGGTAATACTGAGAAGTTGCTACTGTAAAAAGTTAACATTTCTTTGTGTAATGCCTGTCTATGGTATTATTTACATGATAGTGTTCACATTTTGTTAAAATCTGATTGTTGTATCTGATTGCAGGAAATAAAAAAAATATGCCCCCAAATCTCCCTCCTGTCTTCCTTCAAGGGTGGCTTCTCTTAAATTCATTTCTAACTCTATTTTATCAGGAAAGATATCCTGTGTGGCTAACCTGCAGCAACATGAATGTATTCTTTTTACCTGCCCATTAGGCTCCACCAATCAATTGGTAATGAGGGGGAAAAGATACTTTCCAGCCACCTAAAAAAATAAAAAAAAGACAGCTAGACTTTAATAAAGATCAGACATTTTATTAATAAATGAGGGAGGGCAATTATAGAGCCTCTCATATGACTTTTATGACACAGTTGGGAATGGAAAATACCTACAGGCTCTATGGATAAACATATAGTCAACTTGGATTAATAAAACTGATGTTTTATTTCTTGCCACTTATGGAAAGATACAATTTGTAGTAGAATAAATGTTCTTACATGCAGAAACACAATTTGGCCCTTTTCTATTTATTTGTCCTGGGATCCTTTTGGCAGTGTATTGATGAATCTCATGCACTTTACTTTTGTATTTAAATATTTTAAAGGTGCTGAGGATGAGCAGAAATTTAATTAGAAAGAATTCCTAATTCTAAAAATTCTCTTTTATCATGGCATTTGTTTTTATCAGTTGCTGTAGATATTAAACTCTTTTAGGAACTATCACTGTCAAATGTAGCTCCTCTAGAAGGCTGATATTTTTTTATTAGAAAAGGATTATATAGACCTGTTCAATCAACTGCATTGTCATTTGGATTGGAGAATTCAGTTGATCAGTAGGATTTCTTCTGTCATCCATTTAAATGACAGTTGTTAATGCCAGAGATCAAGAACGTTTGCTAATGTTTTGTTTATGAAATGTTTCCTTTAAAAAAGATATTTGTTTAAGTTTTTATGTTTATATTTACAAAAATAAACTTGAGAGAACAATCTTGGTTTTAGAAAAATGTATATTTCTTTTTTTCCAAACAAAAATTATTAATGCTGTTTGATTTCTCCAAATAAACAAAGAACTATCATAAAATTGTACCAAATTCTTGAATTTTATACAGTAGGGGCATATCTATACTAATAGTTAAGATAAATCTTAAACGCATACACCCCACCATCTATACTGAAAACCCGTAAGTTCAGCTCCCTCTGGGTTAGATCCAGACCAATTCCAAACCTCTCTTGAATTTAGGGCCTGAGACTGAGTCTTCCTTCAGCCTGCCTTCTTCTGCAGTGTGTTTGGAACTCACCCAGGTGCTTTGGAATTTAAGCACAGGAAGTCTGCCAGCAAAAATCCCACACTCTCTGTTCCTGACTTCTGGCCATCACACTTGCTCCTTTTGCTGCCCACAATTATCGCTGATCACAGAAGGATAGATAAGCAGTCTACAGATTGGTTCCCAGAAAACACAGTATGCAGCAAGGGGGCAAGATATATGCAAGTTATATGGCATGGGTGAGGGAAGGGCATCTTATGTGCTTAAGCTATTGAGGTAGAGCCGTAGGTCACTGACAGATGCTAGAAAGAAGGTAGAATCATAGACTCACAGAAAATTAGGGTTGAAGAAGGGATCTCAGGACATCATTTAGTCCATCCCCATGCTCAAAGCAGGACCATGCCCAACTAGATCATTCCAGGCTGGGTATGGTCGAGCTGGGTCTTAAAAACCTCCAAGGATGGAGCTTACACAACTATTCTGAGTAGCCTGTTCCAGGGCTTTAATACCCTCCTAATGAAACAGCTTTTCCTTATATCTAAACTTCCCTTGCTGCAACTTGAGACCATTGCTCCTTGTTGTCATCTGCCACCACTGACAACAATTTAGCTCCATCCTCATTGAACCCCCCTTCAGGTAGATGAAGGCTGCTCTTAAATCTCCTCTCAGTCTTCTTTTCTCCAGACTAAATAAGCCCAGTTCCCTCAGCCACTTCTCATAAGTCATGTGCCCCAGCCCCCTAACCATTGTCATTACCCTCTGCTGGACTCTCTTCAATTTGTCCACATTCTTTCTGTAGTGGGGCCCAAAACTGGACACAGCACTCCAGATACCTGCTGAATAGAGAGAGATAATTATTTCCTTTAGTCTGCTGGCAACACTCCTACTAATGCAGCACAGTATGCCATTAGCTTTCTTTGCAACAAGGGTACACTGTTGGCATGTAATCAGTTTAATGTCTACTGTAACCTCCAGGTCCTTTTCTGCACAGTTGCTGCTTAGCCAGTCAGTCCACAGTCTTTACTGGTGCATGGGATTGTACCTTTCATTGCACCTACTCCTCCTCCCCCCCCCCCCCACGTTTGCTGTCTT
>NW_005842637.1:478300-481896 GCF_000455745.1 Alligator sinensis
AGCCTAAAAAGGGGACAGGCAGCCCCCACAGCCAAGAGCCAGGGGCTCCGTGTGTGTGGAGGCCAGAACCAGGGGCTCTGTCTGGGTGGCAGTCTGTGAGGTGCCAGAGTGGGGGGGCCGTGGAGCCTGAGGGGACCCTCGGGGTGTGGCGCATGCCCATCCGTGGCCTGCCTCTGAGAGGCTGGCTATGGCTGGGACTGTCTACCCTGGCGGGTGCGCATGCAGGGTCCTGGGCCCTCCTGTGCGAACTCCGCGCTAACTCATGCGCCGGCAGAGAAGTGCGCCTGTTTGCGCAGCCTGTTCACGCGGCTCCGGTCACGTGGCTCCCTGGGGGGCTGGGCCAAGTAGGGGCCTGGGTGGGGCTTGACCCGGCCCGGCTCCACTCAGCCGCCTCCCCCCCCCCACAACCTAAGGGGTTAGCCCCCTCTCTCCACGGGCCCCGCTTACTTCTGGCTGTGCTAGGGGTTGATGGGGGGGACTCCGTGGCTGTTAGAGGGTTTCTGGGGGGTTTTGGGGGAGCGGGGGTGCAGCGGGCTTTCACCCGCATGCCTCTTGCCGCTCCCGCATCTAATTTAAAGGTGTATTTTATGGGAATTGACGTATAGGTACAGATATATGCATTAGAAGGTTTTAAGATATGCATCAGGGGTTAATTGATTTCTAAAGAGCTTTGGTCTCACACACAAAGTTTCTCCCAGCCCTGGAAGCAGACAGACTGTCTAAAACGCCAAGGCCAATGGATGGACACAGCCTGAAAATTGAGGGGGCATATACCATACTATCTAACACAACAAGGCCAACAAGCCTGAGAACCGAGGAAGTATGATACCATGCTATCCCATAACGCAAGATAAAGTGACACCAGCAACAAGGCCCCAGAGCAGGGTGGGGAGCAGTCGGGGAGGACTGAGTGCTGGTTTGGGGGAACAGAACACATTAGGAGAAGGCCCAGAATGCTACATGGATGTGTGACCACAAAGAGACAACCAACCAGAGATAGCCATGGATCAAGAGTCATCAGGAGTCATCAGGAGGGAAACAGAATACAAAAGCAGAGACTTGAGAATAACAAAGGGTCCCTCCCTGTCCCTCCTCCTCTTCTTTTCCATCCCTCCCTTTGTTTCCACCCTCCCTCCCTGTCCCCAACTCTGTCCCCTAGGAAGGATCACTGAGGCCCCCATGGACAGAAGGCATACCAGTAGCCCATCTCATATACCTGCTGGAGGGGGTGCTGTGGGTCTTGGCATCCCAACTCTAGACTGCTAACACCTAAGAGAAAGAACCTAAGAATGGAGCCTGCATCTTGACCAGATGCACTTTGACTCTGATGACAACTGCAGGATTTGGTATACACAGAATTTCTTGATTGTTTGTATTGCTTCTTTTCTCTTATCACAGTATATCAATACATTTGCCTATTATCACATGGAAAGGTTATGGTTGGCCTGGGGGTGGGTCCCCCCAGGTGCTATCCCCCACCCCCGCCCCTACTCCCCTAACACAGTCTCTGGGTCCTAAATCCAGAGCCAACAAGATGAGCTATGGCTGTCAGATGGCCCTTGATATCTGTGGTAAAGAAATAAGAAAAGATATGACCAAATACCAATGTGAGAGCAAGTCGTGCTCATAGCATGGGGAGGAGGAGTGATGGGCGCGGTTAACAGCGTTCCCGCTTGGGCTGATTGGCAGGAGGTGGGCAGACGCTGCCCGGTTAAAAGGGGAGCGCTCCAAAACAACGGGGGGGACCCACGTAATATCGAAGAGGACTGATCACCCTCACCGGAGGTCCTGCATCCGCGAAAACCTGGACGGCCCCATCACGATTTGGTATACCACCCGAGTATGCTCAAGAGCTCCCAAGGAATCGGCGAATTAGATTCCAGACACAGCTGTACGAGATTGTTGCCTGAATAGTGAGTAAAAGTGATTTTTCTTATCTCATTGCCTCCCCGGTGTGTTTCTGTCGACGGAGGGAGAGACAGAAGAAGGAGAAAAGGCCCGAACCCTTTTGTCCCCGACCTACTCAAATAGATTGGGCTCAACCACCCATAGTTAGGTTGCACATGGCGACAAGGATGGGATCCTCGGGGAAAAGGGGAAACGAAGGAGATGCCGATGAGTTAATTAGGCTTTGCCCGTGGGGAAACCATCACCGGCCCCCAACCACGAACGCCGATGATTTATGGGCTCATGTGGTGTATCATCAAGCTGGGCAGGACGGGAAGATGGGAGGCTATGTTTCCATCCGCCCGACCGAAGATAGCGAGGAGCCACCTAAAGAATGGGTCGTGTTGGGCCTCAGTCCCGCGGCCCTAGGATGTCTCCTTTCCAGCCCCGCAGTTCTTTATCATCCACCCGATAAAAAGCCCGAGGCGTTACTTAGCTGTGTCAGGCTCCTGCAAAAGAGTATGCCAAGTGTATACAGTACCTAAAGGAAGGGAGCGGCTACGAAACTCCTGCCGATAAATTCAGCTGCCCCGATCTCGATCTCAGGGGCACCGAGAATGAAATCCTAACAGCACTCCGTGAGAGTCTTGAGGTCAATGGACGGGATGCCGTGGGGTGGACAGAACCGAGGTGGAACAAGGGGAAAATGATTAATATCCTGTTTCACTCAGTGACTACCTTGCTGTGGCATGCGGTGAACCAAGCCAGCATGATAGATATGCTGACCAGAACGGCTGACCAGCAGAGCGCCACACAGCCTGAGCTGCTGCTTAAAGATGGCACCGCGGGCGAAGAAGAAGGCGTGGCCAAAGAGCCCTGGGCGGGAAACCCCGACGTTAGAGAGACCCCGTTGGCCCCGCCCGAGGAACTGCGTCCATATAACTTCCCGCCGGGGCCATGCTCCGCCCTCCCCACCGACGCAGGCACATCCATTCTGCATGCAAACCCTGTAGCCATAGTGAAGACTGTCATCGATAACGCGGGAAACCGCACCTTCACTACCTTCCACACGCGTACTAGAGGGGAACTCCAAGAATTAACAAAGGATACCCGACTAAATCCGGGTGAAACACTGGCAATATGGTTAGGACGACTGATACTAGAGCACGGGGCAGACCTAGTAGACCCGGAGGAGTGTGCTATCCTAATGCGCCAGCCCCCATGGAGTGAAGGAGCGTGTAGCGACACGACTCAAGTACTGCGCAATCAGGCTTGGCCAATCCCTCTGTGTGCCGCCACGGTTCCAGCACTGCTGAGCCGAACTCATGCTTGGCATGCAGACCCGCCCAATGATCCATCACCCGCACAGCTACTGTACGTGATAGCGGGGGGTCAGTTACTTGACTTGGGACGCCGGACAGGATCCACTAACCCTGACTTCACTTCAGGTGAGCAATGTCTGGCTGCATCGATGGTGTAAAGATCCTGGTAAAGTTCCTGTATCAGCGTCAGCAGTGGAGGCCTGCGTTGAGATTTATGGAGGTACGAACACACCCATGTTCCGCTTGTTATTACACCCACTGGTAGGAGGGCTGATAGGGAATGTTCTCAGCAGTCTGGGAAAGCTCACCACAGCGTGAAAAGCAGAAAACAAGCCTACATCGCCAGCAATAGTACAGGAGGTACAGGCCATAGGAGCGTGGAAAGCA
>NW_005842637.1:482060-482475 GCF_000455745.1 Alligator sinensis
GCTGAGCAAGAGCGGTCTGACAAAGAATCAGCTTCGTGGGTTAGTAGATGAGGGGCAAAGGACGTTGGCACTGAACCTAGGCTTCAAGCTTAGGGAGCAGGAGCTAGATAGGGAAAAAAACGAGTAGCGGCTGTTGAGACAGGCAACGAGAGCTGACCTACTGATGATGAACGCCCACATGCAACTTATGATGTGAGCACGACTGCAGATTCTACTCCTACCCCCATATGCTTTTTGCTAGATACGGGAGCTCAAGTAAATGTGTTGAGATCTGAGACACCCCATGTTAAGACATCTAAGGTCATCTTCGTACAAGGGCTGAATGCCATGACATCTGCACCCGTGGTCAAGTTTTGGATCAACAAAAGGGTATTGCATGGAGTCTTAGGGGGCATAAATATCTTGGGTATCCCTG
>NW_005842637.1:482749-483358 GCF_000455745.1 Alligator sinensis
ATCACCGAAAATTTAATGGTGCCGCCAAGCCGCTCCAGATGCCCGCCATGCAGACTGTCTCGGACATCCTCAACGGCATGGCCGAGATACAGAGAGGCGAAGAGTGGTTTGCCACCACGCTAGATTTGAAGGACATGTTCTACTCGATTCCTATACATGATCCGTATGGGATTCTTAATATGTGTGTAGGCGGACAGATGTTTTCCTGGAAGGTTTGTCCCCAAGGTTACCGCAAAGCACCAGCCCTAGCAGTTGCAGCGATGAATGGGACAATCGACAGCTTTGTCCGTACCCGCCCAAAGACTGTAGACGTCCACATCTGGACCTATGTTGACGATGTTGTTATTATGGGGCATAACCGTGCCGTGGTCCGCATCACTACTGCAAACCTCAAGGACCACTTGAGCGATCAAGGGTGGACAGTGAATCCGACAAAGTCCATGAGTGAGCCGTCCTCGGACATCAAGTTTTTAGGGACACGGTTCACTGGACCATGGCGATCGGGGACAGCACACAATGCTACCCCGGAGCTGTCCTCGCCTTGGCCGACTACGCAGGCAGACTTTCAAGGCTTGCTAGGCCAGCTAAATTGGTTCCGTAACTTCATGA
>NW_005842637.1:483374-484111 GCF_000455745.1 Alligator sinensis
AAATCCGTAAGAAGACGCGACGTAGAGTCCCATGGAGTGAGCATGACCAAGCTGCACTAGGACAGGTTATGGCAGAGGTCAAAGCAATGCGCCTGATCGCGCCCCCCGCCGGTAGCCTCCTGACGATCCATGTAGGCTACACTACGGAGCATATCTGGCTTACAGCCAATGACAGTGAAACGGGGGAACTCGCATATACGGGTCATCACACACTAAAAAGCCACCAACATAGATATGGTTGCCTAGGGAAGGTTATGCTCGCAGCCCAATTGGGGGAACACCTCGCAGCGGACCCAGGTGTGTTTGTCGCACCCGGCGGCACCACACTAGGACTGCTTAATCCTAGCAGGGTCCATCCAGAGTATCAGGGCACGGAGAAGACTTGGAGCGCCCTGGTCCTTCGTCACCAGTATCACTGGTCAGTGTGGCAAGTCACTGATGGAGAGGTGATCTCGGTCACTGAAGAGGACGATTCCAGTGTCCCGCGATTGTATGGGACCATGTCCTCGGCATGGATAGCTTCAGACGGTACATCCTGTGATGGCGGAGGATATGGATATTATTGTGACCCTTGTCATGACTACGAGCTCAAAATGTCCCATCCAGAAGAGTCAGTTCAAGCATCTGAACTACGAGGGTTCCAACTAGCTCTTGAACATGCCTACCGTCACCACGACGGGACGCTTCCGGTACCTGTTATAGCTGTAGATTCAGAATATATATACAGGATTGTCACC
>NW_005842637.1:484442-504156 GCF_000455745.1 Alligator sinensis
AAGGACCGAGTGTAAAACAATGGAGAAAGATAGTCCAAGCCTGCTCCGCTTGTGCACGAGAGAAACCGGTGCATCACAAGCACCAAAGAGGCGTCTATGACCCAGCACACTTTGCTCCAGGAAAGGTGTGGCAAGTGGACCTGCTCGGGCCACTCCCAGGAGCCAAACCTCCGAATAAGGGATTAGTAATTGTGGACCTGGGAACCCATCAAATCCTCGTTCTCCCCACAAGGAAGACCACCGCTCCCGTACTTCAGGGATGTCTACAGCTTGCCTTCGCTCATTGGCAAGTACCCCATGTCATACATTCCAATGGAGAACCACCTTTTAACTCCAGAAGTTTAGAGTGGTTTGTGACGGATCACAATATTCAGTGGCATCATCATCTACCTTACCATCCGCAGTCGAATGGTGTCGTGGAGCGCCAGATAGGACTGTACAAGGAACAGCTAAGGCTGAGGGAAAACGGATCGTTTAGGAACTGGACCAAGTACAATAACGATGTACTAATTGCCATGAACACCACTAAAGCTTTATGGGATGAACACACCCCGGAGCCACGTCCGGCCTAGAAGCCATGTTACTCGTCCCAAGAAACAGTGTGACTGACCATTCCCATAGCTACCAGTAAGCGTCCGACTCCAGTTCCCGGTGTCGTACTCAAGCCCGGCAAGTACCCAAACACCTATCGTGTTTCCCTCGAAGCAGTCACACCCACACGCACCGTCTTAGCTCATCATGATTGGCTAAGTCGACGCAGTACAGTTTAGTACATGTTATTAATGAACCCTGAGTTTTGTTTTCCAGCCCGAGGCGGCATGAAGTCGTCAATGCATAACACGATGTGAGGTTCGTCGCCGTGAGTGAACCCATTGGCGATGACCTCCCAGCAGAAACGTCATGCTGCATCTAGACAGACTTGATTAGACTTAGTCATTGTTTAGTATTTTATTATATACCTGTATCAGCTGTCTGTATTTGAAGGGAGTTCTTGAGCCCAACCATGCTCGAGATTGGCATTTGGTCAAGGGGGCATGTGGTAAAGAAATAAGAAAAAATACCAAAGTGAGAGCAAGCCGTGCTCATAGCATGGGGAGGAGGAGTGATGGGCGCGGTTAGCAGCGTTCCTGCTCATGATGATTGGCAGGGGGCAGGCAGACGCTGCCCGGTTAAAAGGGGAGCGCGCCAAAACAACGGGGGGGACCCGCGTAATATCGGAGAGGACTGATCACCCTCGCCAGAGGTCCTGAGTCCGCGAAAACCTGGACAGCCCCATCACGATTTGGTATACCACCCGAGTATGCTCAAGAGCTCCCGAGGAATCGGCGAATTAGATTCCAGACACAGCTGTACGAGATTGTTGCCTGAATAGTGAGTAAAAGTGATTTTTCTTATCTCACTGCCTCCCCGGTGTGTTTCTGTCGACGGAGGGAGAGACAGAAGAAGGAGGAAAGGCCCGAACCCTTTTGTCCCCGACCTACTCGAATAGATTGGGCTCAACCACCCATAGTTAGGTTGCACAATATCGATGAATGTCAGAACATGAGGTAGATGAATGCTGCAAAAATGATCTTTCCAAATATTTTCATGAATTTCTACATTCATTTTGATTCCAAAGATTATTAGTTATTTGCAAATATTTGGGCAAACCAGTGTGTTTCTATGAAAATGTTTGTGAATTAGAATTAGTGCATATGAACTGCCATCCACACAGTTGAAAATTCCTATGGAGAAATGGTTATTCTTAATCTACTACGCCTTATTGTACATTTTATTCCTTCAGTGGGGAAACAAGATACTTCCAAGTAGCTTAGATCATGAATCACATACTACCAGTAGTAAAGAATGTCTAGATGAAGTGAAGAGTTTTTGAACTCCCCATAGGCTGGAAATTGTTTATTCCAAGTGTAGGACAACTACAAATAATGTATTCAAAGACAAACATGAGTAGTGCACAAATAGAGAAAACCTCCTTTTGTGACAAATACCATACAATTACTAGTTTGATCCACTCCATTCAGCATACCCAAAGGGGATGCATCCAGATGTGCAGGGACATGTACTTGTAGCAGACCTAGACTGAACTTCTCCCATCAGGAACACATTTACTTCTGATGGGCACATATTCAGATGTGTGCAGGGGTAGTTTAATGCACCTGAATTATCTGCACACAAAATTCAGGCACATTAACTGCATGTGTAGATGTGTCCACATAATCCAGAATCTGATCTTTGTTCTACTTGTTTAAAATAATTTGTGGGCCAGACCATGTAAAGGTAAGGTTGCTATGCTGAGGATCCAGCATAGCGTTCCTAACAATGTTTAGTCACTTAGAAGATTCTATGTGTGTTAACAGCTGAAATACATGGGAAATAAAGTGGATGGAGGGAAATAAACTCTTAAACTGACTTAAAGCAGAAAAACACAAGATGGCAGAAGTGGCATTTCAAGGAAATTCTGCAAAGTTGAGAAACTTGTCATTCATACACTTTCTTAAAGCCTTGGTCACTAACAGGAGAGCATAAGACCATTGGATTCCACCATAAACTTATGTGCCTGCCTGAGACAGGTCCCTATGCAGTAGCTCATCTGGGTGTCAGTAATCTATAGAATGTATACTCAGCCTCTGTGCAAAGATCTTAGTATTTCGCTACCCTACAGGAGCATCAAAATAAGCCAACTAGTAGCCAGAACCACTCTGAACCTGAGCTGCTTTTCAGGTCATTACTGTCTGTGCTCACTCCTTACTATCAATAGATGGTCTCTTAACAGCACTAACACAAGATGCTCAAAAATAAACATGATGAAGAATTTATACTTTGTCCTGGTAACTTCTTGTGAAATTCTTGTGCAGTAGAAAAAGTAGGAAAGTTGTTTTGTCACAGAAGCAGAGTCCCAGAGGTCCTGAAGAAGTAGAGGATGAGATAATAGCATTTTGCAGTAGAGCGCATCTTTCTACAAATGCTGAATAATGTCTGTGAGGTGCTGAGTATCCTGCAAAATACATCACTGGAAGATGAGGTCACTCCAATTCACAAGATTAACAGGAATTTTCAAATCACAGGAAAATGTACAAGTGGCCATAGAGATGGAAAAACCCCTACAAGATTAGTGTGGGAACCAATTTGGATAGTTCTCCAAATCATTCTAATGGCTTGAAGTTACACCATGTGCCCGCCTTGCTTTGAGTGTCCGCTTGTGTGCTGCCTTGGTGCGGGCGCCTGGTGAAGGACATGGGGAGGCTTTGTGCAACCTCTGACAGGGACCCTGATCACCCCGGGGAAGACCCCAGAACTTTCCTGGCATGACTTTGAGCGTTTCTTCAGTGGTGGGGTCTCCCATTGGTGGTCCCTCGAGGTTGGCTGTTCCTCCCGATGGATATTCGTGGGGCTACACCTCCTCTACACCCCTTCCATACGCCAGTCTCCAACGGGCAACCTGATCTTGATGCGGCTGGCCCTCAGGGCTAGATGACTCTTACCCATCACATGGCCTCCGGTGTCATCTCTGCTTTTTCTTTTCCTAATGGACCCTGGATCCAATAGATGTTCTCCTCTCCTGAGGATCTCTCTTGCTTCCTGCCGGTTGTCTGTTGCTTCTTTCAGGTGGTCCTTTGTTGTATGGCTGTCTTCTGGACCCCTCAGTGAAAAGTTACAAGAGAATAAAATAAAATAACAAAATAACACAGGAGACAAGTCAGAAGGATACAACAGGGAATAACGCTAAGGAAGGAAAAAAGAGCAGATGTGCAGAAAAGAAAGATCAGGCTGAACTGCCTTGTTATACTGACTCTGCCCTAGAGCCTGTGCCCTGCTGCATCCCCCAAAGCTGCTCCACTCTCTTACAGATGCGAGCTTCCCATACCTCTCTTTCTAGGTTAATTCTCCTCCCCAGACTTGGTCTGTAAGCGTCCGGTGTGAGGATTGCCCACTCTCCTCCATGCTGCCCCTTTCTCTTCTTGGAGTGGAGTTTCTTTCCACACGCTGATGCTGTCCGTGACTGGCATGGGACTTTTCCGCAGCCGTTGCTCCCTGGGCATCCCTGCCCAATTGGAGCTTCCCTTGTCTTGCCAGTGCCGACCGCTGCCAGTGTGGAGACCATCTGCAGCCTCCGCTGCCTCTCCTGTTCTCCCTCGCTCCACTGTCCCTCACTCCCAGCTGGTGCTGGCTTTTATCCTGGCTGGCCGGTGATCATTCGTGATGTCACCTGCCAGCCCCAGCTGTATATAGGTGTGGATGACAAACCGTGTGGGTTTTTCTTGTTGGCAGCACTCGTCTGGGATCTGGAGTCCTAAAGTAGGTACGTTCTCTTTACTTTTAGAGTTTCTCATCTGGGGGGGGGGTGTGGCCCCCATGCTCATACCCCTGGGACACACTATGTGGCAAAATGTCTCATAAAAATATGCCTCCTCAGGAAATTCTCAATCTCATCTCAGTTCTGATCTCTACAAGGAATGAAAAGTTGATATTACTGAGCTGACATAATTTTTGAGTTTGAATTTAGGAATAAAAGGGTTGCATTTTCAAAGGAACATGGCACATTGGGTGCATCTAGAATGATGAACTCCCTGAAAATTTGTCTTCCAGTGTCAAAGTGGGAGCAGGCATGTTGAAAAGCCTGCTTCTAATGGCTTGGGTTGAGGACATAGAAACTTTGCCGTGATCTCTGCTAAAAATCTGCCCCTAATGAGTAAGAGCATATTTAAAGCAACACCCCCATGATGCAAAGAGATGAGTTTGGGCTGAGAGTTAGATTTTTGAGCCCTGATTTATCTTATTGCTAGAAATTTTTCCCTTTATTACAAGCATGGCACAGCTGATGGGAAAGTCTTCTCCTATTCCTTTCCTGCAGTCTAGAACAGACTTCCTGGCTCTTCATGCCACATCAGATGTGCATCACTTCTATACAGGGCCGTGCAAAATGTCTCCGTTTTGATTCAGATTTGGATTCACCCATTTCAGAGGGACAGCAATTCGATTCGGTTTTTCAGATCACTGTCCTGATTTGATTCTGCTGAATCTGTTTTGGAATTTTGACACTGATTTGGAGATTTGGCCATAGACTATAATGAGGAATCATTAAAATACCTGTAACTTTGTCATTTGTTCACTGATTCAGATGAAAACAGCAGAATGGTAGCCCCTTCTGAGGGCATAACATCTGCTAAGTTTCAAGGAGATAGATGGAGGAGTTTTGGGAAACTGCACCTCAAACTGTTCAAAGCAAAACTCATGGCACGTGTGTGTATTAAGGCAGAGAGGGATGAAAACAGCAGGGATGGTATCCCCTTCTGAGGCCGTGAAGGATGCCATGAAGTTTCAAGGAGATATGTGCAGGGGTTTCTGTAAAACTGCACTTCAAACTGTTCAAAGCAAAACTCGTGACGTGTGACTTTCTATGTGTGTTAAGGCAGAGTGGGATGAAAACATCATGGATGATAGCCCCTTCTGAGGCCACGAAGCCTGCCAAGTTTCAAAGATATAGATGAAGGGGTTTCTGTGAAACTGCGCCTCAAACTGTTCAAAACAAAACTCATGACACTTGTGTGTGTTGGGGTGGGGGGGGTAGGTTGTAGCCATGTTAGTCTAAGGACATAGGCAGACAACGTTCTTTGGGTCAATCTGATATCTTTTATTAGACCAACTGAGTAGTTGGAGAAATATATCTTAGCAAGCTTTCAGGTTTAAAAACCCTTCCTCAGGTTGAGGAAACATCTGCAGTCGGTGTGTGCTCTTCCTGGATGGAAGGAATAGTGAAGAAGCCAGAGGATGACATGCAGGCAAGAAAGCCAGTCAGTGAAAATGTAAATTGAGGCATCAGAGGGTGAGGGGCAGGCTGGGGGGGCGGGGGGAAGGGCAAGGAGGGGAATGTAGCAGGTAAAAGTGGAGAAGTACCTGGGGAGTCAGATGTCTGTCAGGTTGTAGTGTGTCAGAATTCCAATGACTACACTGAGTCGATGAGTTTCTGTATCTAGGAGTTTAATGAAGTGAAGTTCATAGGCTCACCTGTGAAAAGTGGTTTGTAAATTCGAACAAGCACCAAACCTTGCTAACCTCATCACCAGAAGCCAACTTCCTATAGCCCAAAGTGCACCAAATGGATCCAGTCCATGCCATGACAAGAAATGAAAAAGCTGCCAACATATCTCCAGTACCCCCACAGTTGCTACGTCCCACAACAGAACCATCACCATTCCTGGATCTTATACCTGCACCTCGAGAAATATTATATATCTCACCCAGTGCACCAAATGCCCTGATGGAAAATACGTAGGAGACACCCAGCAGCAACTGCGCACCAGAATGAATGGACACTGGAAATCTATTACAGCCAAGAATACCCAACTACCTGTGGGGGCACATTTCTCACACAAAAACCACTCTCTCTCCAGTCTCTCAGTCCTGATCCTCAAAGGGAATTTACAGAACACTTTTCACAGACAGGCCTATGAACTTCACGTCATTAACCTCCTAGATACAGCAACTCATGGGCTCAGTATAGAGATTGGATTTATGACACACTCCAACCTGCCTGACATCTGACTCCCCAGGTACCTCTTCACTTTTTCCTGCTACATCCCCTCCACCCCTTTCCTGTCTCTCACCCCCTGATGCTTCAATTTACATTTTCACTGATTGGCTTTCTTGTCTGCATCCCAGCCTCTAGCTTCTTTGATATTCATTCCATCCAGGAAGAGTACAGACTAACTACAGACGCTTCCTCAGCTGGATGAAGGGTGTTTGTACCCAAAAGCTTGCAAAGAAGAATTTTTTCCAACTATTTTAGTTGGTCTAATAAAAGGTATCAGATTTACCCAAAGAAAATTATCTGCCTCAATTTAAGTTTTTCCTGAAGTTTCAAGACTGTTCTCTTTAATGTGCAAGGTATTTTCCCCTGCCTTGTATCAGTGACCCCATTAGTATGGTTCTTATACAGACCCCATAGAAAGGGGGATTCCCAGGAGCCTGCCTAAAATCAAGCTCACATTGGTAATTATCTTGCTATTGCTTCTTCCCAAGCAATTTGGTAATATTAGATTTGACTTCAATTTCCTGGATTTCTATCCCCTTTTCCAGAACATACCTTAGCCATTTTGCTGTAAAACTCCACAGATCAGGCAAATGCAGACTCAGACTAACACTCAGCGACACTCAGCGATACACTTTCTCGTGAATAAAATGTTCTCCTACTGGTGGAAATGATTCATACTGACCAGGTTTTTCAAACGATTTAATCTCATTCATCAGCTTGACCAGAATTTCTTGAAAATCAGGTGCAACTGACTTTGATTTAGGTCTTAGTTGTAACAGTGCATTTCGGTTCAATGGATTTCTTTATGATTGGCACCAAAGTATGATGCCATTTTTGTTTAAATAGTGTAGGATGCTTCTGCAGCCTCAATTGCTGCATGTTAACTGTTTCTTCAATAGTATTTCTAATGTAGTCGGAGGTTTATTTGCATTTTTTAAAGTTTGCATTTGTAAAGTTTACCTCTTTAAGGTTGCAATTTAGATTGATCCTTTACAGAGTAAAGCTAGACAGTAAGCACATAGGTACACATTAGACTAGACATATATGTTTGATATATCTGTATGTTTATGAACAGGATTATGTGTCACAGTTGCCTGCAATAGCAGGAAACTGGATTTGCCTAGCCAAGGGGTCTCTTCCACTATTATGTGTAGTGATAGGTGCTAGGGTAATGATATAGATTTGGATGTTGGAGTAACAATATGGAATATGGTGGTGCTAAGTGTACAGCTGAATGAAGACTTTTTCCTGTGTCTCAACAAAAAGCTGCTGGTCACAAGGCTAGCTGATATATTAAAAGCAACTAACTCTGTTAATGCTTAAACAAGCAGTTTCCTAACAAAAGGATAGTGTGTAAAATGTATGATTTGCTATGTAAGAACAAAATGCAACCCACCAGCTATTGTCATGAGATAAGACAGAAGTCAAACCTTGGAGATGGTGCTGAAATCAGCAAAGAACTAGAAAGAACCAGGAAGTGACTGAGGGTACCCGAGTTCATGGTCTTATGCATGTGCTCTTAGCAGAGAGGCATTTAAATGAAGGAAATGTATAGGCAATTTTATGTTAATGAAGTAAACAGAGGTGGAGCTTAAGATAGGAGGAGAAATGGGTGGAACCAGAGGTGGAACAAGTCAAGAGAATGTTAATGAATATAAACCAAGGTGTATAAAATGTGAAAAGAACTATTGTTCAGGGCAGGTCCCCGTCTTTTATGGCATAAGACCCTTGTCCGAAGCTGTCTCCAGTTCAAATAAAGCTGTTGAGAGCAATGTGTGCTGGTGTTTGCTCCCTGCTCTGCTCTGGCTAATGAGTAACAAGATCCATGGGCAATTGGACCATTGTCTCCCTAGTCATTGGGCACCGCGTGGAGTCGGGGTCTAACAGTAGGATATATAATTTAGAGCTGCTCCCTAATTTACTGAAGAAGTTAGAAGAATTTACTTACCCCTCAGTTAGAGGTCAGTTAGAGACAAAAGGCCTGCTGCTTCACAGTAATAGTTCTTCTCATGTATGCATATTTGTCTTTATTGTACCAAATGAACACTATGCTATGTTTCTAACATTCAGTTAGGAATAAAGTCTCCATAATGCAAGCTGTAAAGCCCTTTCCTTAGACTCTGTGTCCAGATGATGGACCAAAGTACTTGCTCTGCTACCCTCTGGCTGGGGTCTAGATATAGCTGGTGAGTGCAGACCTCTTACTGATCAGAGGCTGGCTGAAAAGGATTAAGACAGCCTTAAGATGTGTGCCCTGCCTTTGAGAAAGATTTCCCTCTGGATGCATCATTTAAAGCTGCCCATCCCACTGGAATCCCTAAGACACATAACAGGTGAATTCCACTGTAGATGAACTCCTGTATTACAATAGTGGGATGAATCAAGCCTTCTACAGTAAACATCCTGCAATTAGCCACACATGATGGACAGAACACATACCACACTGGTCCAATTACAGAATACTCTGGATTACAGTCATCTGACCTATGGAATCATCTGAAGCAGCAGTTATGAGGCCTAAAAATACCCCTCTGTAATTAACATAGTTTGAAACAAAAAGCTGCCTGTAGATCAGTTCTTCCCTGCTGCTGTTCTGAAACTCCCCTAATTGCCTCTTTGGAGCTTTCTCTAGCTTTCTTGGTACCAATGGAGTAAAGCTGAACCAGCTGTTTTCCAAAATCCTGAGCTCAGCAATGGCTTAGGTGTGCAGGGGTGCTAATTAGGATGATGGCCAATCATAGAGATACTGAATAACAAGTGATTTCCTGCGGAAGGTCTACTGGTGTCAGCACATTTCTAACAGATTTCCACTTTTTGCTGGCCTGCAATGCAATTGGTCAAATCAAAAGCAGAAATGAACATGCAAAGCTTCCCCAGAAAGGCCAGGTCTTGAAATGCAGCTCCATGTTCATAATGATCATTGGGGCAGAGTTTGCAGGGGGATGTGAGAAAATGTCTTTGCAGATGGAGATTAAGCCATCTTTACCTACCATCAAAACTGCCATCTGCTTCATTCACATACAGCCTTAATCAGATTTGTTTGCCAAAATATATGCATAAGTGCTTAGGCAGTCCTGTCCTGCCTGTGTGTTTACACAGAGATACAGGGGAAGACAGGGAAGCTTCATCTTGACAGCTCCCCAGTTAAGGTTCTGTGTGGCTTCTATCGTCATTATTATCTCTTGAAAAGGATGCCTTTCCAGGAGCACGCAGTATGGGGCCTCACCAATCAACTTGGCACTTGGCTTCTAATAACTTGGTTTATCTATCTATCTATCTATCTATCTATCTATGCTTAAATAAAAGCTTTACTTAATATATCTCTATATACAGATATCTAGATATCTATATATAGAGATATATTAAGTAAAGCTTTTATTTAATGTTTCATTAACTGATGTCTATTCTAACTTCCGTCTGCTTATAATTCCACACTTTATTCTGGAATGCTAAGTGTTTAGGAATGAAAATGGAAAGGAATGTGAAAAGGTACTAATGTAATCATTTTGGAACTAACATCAGATAGATTAGCATAGACTGTGGGGGATTTTGCCGTTCTCTATACCAAAGGACATGGTCCTCTCCCTTGGATCTCCTATGTGTATTTGAAAGAATCTTTGCAGCAACAGGATGCTAACAGTGCCCTCCTTCCCCTGCTTTACCTATGTTTCTGGTATTTTGGGGTAATGTGCTTTGTAGTTGTGCAACAAGGTTGTTGTATAGTTTAAGGAATAAATTAGTCAAGCAGTTGAATAGGGATCTGCTTTGAGAAGGGGGTTGGACTGGATGACTTCCTGAGTTTCCTCCAAGCCCTACTTTTCTATGATTCTATTATTTGATCCAAATGAAAACTGAATTCTGAAGGATCTGTCTTTCTTGGTTGCATTCTTGCTTGCTTTCTTGATTGTTTTTCTCCTTGTTTCCTGTTTTACTGTCTTTCTTTCTTATCTGCAAATGTTTCATTCTGCTTTTATTGTTGATTTTTCACATTCCTCTGCATAACTATGGTTTCACTGGACCCAGCTCTAGTAGCTAAGTGATTTTTTTTTTACCATTTATACACTAATGTTTATGGACCTCATCTAAGTTGGGCACTGTACAAACAAATAGAAATTGAGAGTTGTTGCCCTCTGGAGCTTACCATCTAGAAGACAAGTTGTAATAAATGCGTGAAAAAGCAAGGGGTCAGGGTGAGGACTGAGGGGTGAGATAGTACGCAACTCGTAGTCATGAGAATTGCATATGAAGGAAGGACTTGAAAGAGCCTACTGTGAAGATTTGATGCATGTTGACAGTCAGTTTTGCCCACTGGTAAACAAGTGCAAGAGTCTTGGAGTAGCAGAGAAGCAGATGATTGAGGCTGGCACAACTGGCAGAGGCCTGGGAACAGTTAACCTTGCAGTGAGATGTTAAGGACGATAAGATAAGCTGAAATTGTGAAGGGCTTTGGGAGCAACGACAAAAGTAAGTGCTTGATGCACGTCGGAGGCGAAGCCAATGGAAAGATATAAAACAGAGGTGCAGGAGATGGGGAGGATATATGCAGTCCAAGCAATGAGACAATGGGATCTTTCTATCAGCAACAGTGTAAAGAGGTTCTTTGTGCAGTGTGCCTTTCAAAACAAAACCAACCGAGAATCAAAAAATGCAAAGGATGTTTGTCCAAGGTGATGGTGTCACTCTGTGCATGCTTGTGTTCGCAAATTTATCATGTGTATCAGTTATATCAAGTGAATTGAGCTGAGTGAAGTTGTGGAAAACTCTGTTCAAATGTTCTTCCCTCCTTCCCCAACCCAGAGATGAACTGACCTCCAAAAATTTCCTTTTATTTCTTTCCTTTCCTATTAGAAGCCAGACCCCTCTGTGGAGCTGTGCAATGGGATGTGATTTTCCCTAGCAACTAAGTGAATTGTTTTCATAGCTCTACTAGAGAAGGAGACTTAATAAACCTCTGTGACAGTACATGTAATGTACTGACTCATGAGAATGATGTTACTTCCCTGGATGGAATGCCAGACTTGCTTATAATTTTCTGACTGTCATCCTCTACTGTTGAGTAGAGTGTAAATATAAAAGCTTTGCAACTACCAGCTTCTAGCATAGCTTCTCTGTTAGCTCAAGTGGTGAAGGCAAGTGTTTTGGAGTGGAAATTCCTTCAGTCTGTTCCCAATGCTCTATAGGTTTAATATTACAAGCAGCCGCGTTGGCAAATCTAGGATTTTAGAAAAGGAGGTGCAGATGGTGTGGCATATCACAACACAACACAACACAACACAACACATTTTTTCTCCAGTTGAAGAGAAACTAGAAGCTCTATTTATATGCTAGGGGACTAGCATTATATTATTCATTTTAAGATCAAAGCAAAAGACAAATATAAATATTGGACTGTGAACTGATTTGCTAAATTATATATAATGTTTAAAAAAACAAACAAACTAGGCAAACAGCCAAAATAGTCAAAAGGTCTTGTGTCACTAGTTCTGTAGTCATTCTAGTTAAATGTAAATCTCTTATTCAGATTCATAAAATAAAATCTAGCCTTCCTGAATGTCTTGACAGTCCTACCAATACCTCACTGTCTGTCATTTCTACACCTGGATAAATATTATCACACCTGATTTAAGGTTTTTAGCTAGAGTTAAAATAGTTTGGAGAACTGTGAAATAGAAAAGAGACATTACCTAGAATGGCCAACAGAGGACACAATTGCAGAGGAAGGATAGTCTGAATGGTGGAACATCGAGACCATTATAAAGGATAGAGAGTTATTAACACCTGTACAGTGGAGAGAGCTTAGCAGGAATCAGGGAGCTGATAATCAGCCATAAAGTCAACTCTCTCAGCACTGCCTATATAGAATTCCAGTGCCTTTCCCAGGCAGTTGGTTTTGAAGTTTGGGTTAACCAGGTATCAAATCAGGAGTGCAAATGCCTCACTGCACCCCACTATATCCACTCTGAGCAGCCATGATGTCTGTATGTATAAAACCTTAGCTTTGTTACACATGATGCTGGGAAACTATGGGGTACTAAGGCTGTCCATGGCTTGTCTCATTAAGTAAAGAGTGCTTTAAAAGCTTCAAGATATTTTGAAACTACGGCATTGATTATTACCTTTAATACCTGCGCTGCAGTGCTTCAGGTCTGTCACATTTAGCGCAGGATTGTCAAAGGCCTTTAATTTTTCAGGGACAATCGTATTTCCTTTGCAAGTTGGGGGAGATGGATGAGCTCAAAATGTCTTTTGTTTGATAAATTAAGCACCATGCCTCTGTCTATAAATTCTCTCTGGCTGTACTTGCACTTTTATATTCATTAAAAAAGTAAGTGTGCAGCATTTCTGGTGCAAAGGGGCCTCTCTATCTAAGGCCACTGAGGCATTTGCCAATCATTTTCTCTCTATCAAGCAATAACCACATTGATCAGGATCAGTCACAGTGCTGTTTCAAAATAAATCAATATGAACAAAGCTCATTCTCTTCCCTTATTAACTATTTCAGTGTGAAGACATCTTTGACAAGCCATGGTCCATGCATATGCTATTAAAAGTATTGTTAGAAGAACTGGAGAAGTCCCATAAAGAATGGCAATGAAAGATTCATTTTGCAAGGAAGAAGCTTCCTCTGAACAGTGACTTTGCAAACAAAATTGTGGATATGTAACTAGAAACCCTCTGCTTTGTTTTGGAATCCCTTGAATCCTGTTTACCTGCACTGACCTGTATCTAAAGATATTGACAAAGATAAGCAGGGACAGTCAGCACTCAGTTCAGATTCAGTTCTAATCAATTGATTTAGATGGACCAAATGAGCTAGAATTATTATTTAAATCAGCAAAATCTGCTTGTGACTTGCTGTTATGCTTGATTCATACTGACAGCTGAAGAACTCAGAACCACCATAGGTCTAGAGATGGCCACAGAAATGGAACGTGTATTCCATTGTACTGTTGTCCTTTTTACTGTCTCATCCTCTTGGTAGTTAGGACATCTGACAGAAAATTGCAAAGGGATTTGAAAAGCAAATTTCAGTATTGTGACTTTGCCTCCAAAGCAGAGAGCTGCCAGGCAGCAGGCCCATAACATAAAAATTAATTGTGCTTCCACAAACATTTTAATCAAATGCTAAAAAGATGCACTTTTGGTTATGAATCAAGTTTGACCCTTAGTTTGATCCTTGGTTTTTGCTTTCCATGAGGAGGACTCAGTTTCAGACATTATGCATTCAGTTCATAGGGGCACGTCTGAGTCAAACTGGGACAATCAGCCTCTACAAGCTGATCCCCTTATGTGTTTCAAACTCAGCACGTCCCAATCTTTGGCCTCTTGATGAGCAGACCCCACAGTATTTTTGCGCTTCAAAGGGATCTTTAGCTTAGGTAAAAGAAGCGTTGCTGCAGAGCACAGGAGGAAAGAGAAGCAGAGAAGGAAAAATATACCCAATTACTACCAGTTTGACTATAAAAGTTATTTATTGCTAAGTATATGAAATATATAATGGTACTAGTAGTAATAGACATGCAAAAGAAAAACAAACACAAACAATTACAGTATTACCCTGGTTTCACTAAGTATTTGGGGAAACTTAGCTCAAGCTTAACTAATACAGTTCAGGTTCAGAAATTTATGCCTAGAGTGAAAAGAGAGAGGGAGCGCTGGGATCTCACCAGTCCAAGGTACTTGGGCTGCAAAGCTGACAGGCACAGTCCTTGAAGGGAGATGATCTGTTCTTCCAGCGTCCCAAGAACAACAGGGGATGGTGTCAGCACAGAAGTTTTTCTTCTTTCTTTCCTTTCTTCCTTCTTTCTGAAGCACCCACACTTTTTACAGATTTTTATACCCTCAGTTCAGCTGTTTCGAAGCATCCTCAATTGTGTAAATCATTGTCTTTTCTATTGACAAGGGGTTATCTGGTTTGGAACATCTCAAGAAACTGATTGATAATCAGGAAAAACATAAGATTAGGGAGTTACCAGATACTTGGGAGCCAGCTTGAAATTCCTATGGATGGCAGATATACTGATGGGATATCTCATGGTTTCTTCAGAAACAATAGATAGCTTGCAGCATCAGGATTTTGGATTTTTACTGGTTGTGCACAAGCCTCAGCTTAGCATGACTTTTCCAGATCTTACTATAGTCTTTTAACAGACTTAAAACAATTATTGGGGTGCTCATAACCTTTTGTGGAGAGGACTCCCACCAGTCGTCTCGGGAAAGATATGACAACACGATGCCTATTAAACTTAGAGGTGTGTGTGTGTCTGGGGGGGGGGAAGTCCTTAGGAAATCCAGATTAGAACTGGTCTGATAAATGCTGAGATGGGTGTGTGTGAACATGGGTTGATTAGCATTTGGAGCACAGATTCCCCATCACGCAGTGTTCCCCTGCTTCTCTGGTCCCAGAATTCACTGCAGTCTCGCTTCAGGCTTTCTGTTCTCCATCTCTCATGTAAATGAATGGTCATCTGGTTCCATCTCGGATGCAAATGAGACCTAGGGCAGTTGTTTCACTCTTGTCACCCTTATCTGGAGGGGCTTAGGTGTGTCTCTCACTGCATCTTAATCAGTTTCATTTATGTAGAGGAGGGGAGGGAGTGGGGGGGAGGTGAGTCAGACAGACTGCATCCTGTGCCAGGGTTGCCCGAGAACACAGAGCTAAGACGTAACACCTAGATGGTCTGGGCACTGCCCCTTTCTCACCTGCCACGTTTTCAAGGTTATTGTTGGGGAGGCAGTTCCCTGTTGGTGACCTGGAGGGGTTTCGACCCTGGGGTGTCTTCGTGGGGCTCCAAACCTCCCCTTTACCCCACCCTTACCATGTCCTTGGCCTGGGTAGATGATGCTCCCTGCAGGTCTTCCCACACTGCCTGCCTTGAAAGGGCTGGGTTTTCCTGGCCATTAACCTTCAGGGGTTCACCCCTCATCTTCGGGATGGCTTCCCCTCTTCTAAGAAATTAACCAGCCCCATCAGGTGTCAAACTGCAACTTAACTGAAAATGCTGGCTCCTGCTGGTGGGGCTCCTGAGATTGTCTCTCTTTCTCTCTCAGAGCCCTGGATTCCCTCAGGGGACTCATACTTCCCTTCTCCTCTAGTAGGCGTGGGTACAGGTGACTGCCCTGTGCCCTGTTTCTACCAGCTCTTCTGGCATCCTCTCCCTTGGGCCTGGCTGACCTGAGGTCCAGTCGTCCTGGTCCTTCCAGTCGATGTCACCTCTTTCCCCCTTCTGGGGGCTCATTATCCTCTGTGCTCTGCCCACTCTGGGGCTGTCTGAGGATGGCCACAGGCTTGAAGATCTGTCCCCAGTCACGGTGCCTGAGCTCCTGGTCAGAGTCCTGCCTCTCCCTGGTGGCGTCCCTTCTAGTTGCTGCCCCTCAGCGGGGCTCCCTTGCCCCTGTTGGCCCTCGAGGCTGCCTTCTGCCTCACTGTTCAGGGTCCTCCGGTGAATGGCTGGCTCCTTCTCCAGGTGGCTGGGTATGGAGCCTCCTTGCTCCAGAGCCAGCATCTCCCAGCCTGTGCTCTGCTCCTCTCTTCCCAATGCCACCTCAGCTGGTTCCCCAGCCGCCTTTTGAGCAGCCCACGCTGCTCGAAAGCCACGCCCCCAGCTTTCGACGATGTGCAGGCTCAGGTAGCTGTGGAACTGCCGAGCCAGTGCCTGTGTCTGCGTCTGCATCTCCTCCCAGCTGCCGCTCATCCTGGCTCCTAAAATAAGTGCCAGGGCATGTTGCTTAGGGGTCTGGGACATGCTGGGGGTGCTTCTGCCTCCCCTCACACATACAGTAATAACTGAATAGACACCTCTCATAGGCTACCTTGGCATTTCCAGGTTGGGTTGCACTAGACCAACATGAGGCATAATATCAGTTTTTCCTGCATAAATTTCCCAGATTGGACCCTCTTGATGATTTTAGTATAGCTCCACATCATTCCAATGTTACTGTTCTTTGAGATGCTGTAACTGTTGGCTGAACTGTGGCATTTTTAATGGGAATAATTAACAATTCCCTGATTAATTTAGAGTAGTACCCTAATAATTTGTGAAGTTTATTTATTTAACAAAACATTTTTATTTTATTTTAAATGTCCTTCAGTTGTCAAGCCAAAGATGCCACTCCCTCTCTTCTGCAAATCTCTTGGATTTATGAGATTATTTTTTCTCCCCTATCCTTCTGCCTAATCCTCTGCTTAATTGATCTTATTAGTTAAAGGTATCAAGATGCTAGAATAGAAATTAATCTTCCCATTCTCTTTTCTTTTACCCTAAAATTATGAATGCCTTTGATTTCCATGTCACTAACCCCTGCATTTAGGGAATCAGAGATGCTGGGGCTCCTCTCAGCTCCAACACTAAAGGCTGTTTGCAGACATTAAAAAAATAAAATAAAGCACTTTACTGGAAGAAGCAGCACATTACTTTGTTCTGGCTCTAAAGCATCTGTAAAGATCAGGCACTTCAGCAGGGCTTTTTGGCACTTTTAGCTAAAGCTGATTTAATCAGCTATTAGATAAAAAGCACCAAAAAAGCCCTACTAAAGTGCCCAATCATTACAGATGTCAGGCAAGCCAGGTCCAACTAAGGTGCTGCTTCTTCTGGGCATGCTCGGCACAGGAACACGCTAAGTTTAAGGTAAAGCTCTGTTTTTTGGGATTCTTTTAATGTCTGCAAGCAGCCTAGGTTCTTATTTAATGTCTGAAAGTATTGCCAGTTGAGACCAAAATGTGAATGCAGGTAGATATGGGTGTGGGAGAAACCATGTATCTTTCCATTCATTTAAATGAAGCCATGTGCTAACCCCATATACGTGTGCACATAGAGGAGAAAGGAGGGTTAAGGCTTGTAGTACAGAGGTTTTTTGGCATTGTAGGTCACAGCTTCATAAGGATAGGAGCCCCACAGGTTGTTACTTTCTCTTATTTTTCAGACTATGAAGGCAAGGGAGGGAGAGAGCAATTCCTTGAGTATCTACCCTATTACTCAACCAACATGGCAGCATGGAAAAGACGCTTTCAGCACCAAATGGAGGCTGGCATGGAGGACTTCCACTTTTTGAGATATAATTTGGTGTTTGTTTAACCAGGCTTGACACAACAAAGCCACACACACTCTCTTTATGGTAGTGCACAGTTGTTTCCATTGTAATGGAAGCTTTTTAGCATTAGATGCAGTACAAAGTGTGTGTAGTCATAGGATATGGTTTTCAAAATATTCCTAAGTGATTTAGGACCCTGCAACCTAATAATATTCAGTGGGCATGTCTATACATGCTATTCATATACTCATTGTAAGCTTGCTGTGCAGTA
The DNA here is from genome assembly GCF_000455745.1 of Alligator sinensis. Taxonomy (NCBI): domain Eukaryota; kingdom Metazoa; phylum Chordata; order Crocodylia; family Alligatoridae; genus Alligator; species Alligator sinensis. The sequence continues at coordinate 502,277 of NW_005842637.1, forward strand.
AAATACTGCACAGTAAGCTTTCCCTAGGAGCACATCTACATATGTGCATGTTGGGAGCAAATTTGCTCCCAGTGGGAGTAGTTCAGCACAGGGCTACTCCTGCCCTGCTCTTCTCCCTTACAGCAGCCAGGGGGAGCTCCAGGTTCCCCTGGGTGCCATCCTCAGGCTGGCAGGGGGCACCAGGGTCAGGCCTGGGCTCTGGGAGTGTTGGTCCTGTGGCCAATCCTGCTGACCTGCAACTGGCTCCAGCGTGCCACTGGCACTTCAAGGTGTGCCACTACCGCTTCTGGGTCAGTGGGATCGGCCACAGGAGGACCGCTTCTCCTGGTGCACTCCCTGGATGGTGCTCTGGGGGGGAGCACCAGTGCTCTTGCCTGCTTCCCCCCCACCTGGAAATGCTGCTGTCAGGAGGTGCACCAACACTCTCAGGGGTGGCGTGTCCACCCCCATGTACCCTTTACGCATCGCCACTGTTTAAGAAAGGGAAAAAGGAGGATCCAGGAAACTACAGACCAGTCAGCCTCACCTCAGTCCCTGGAAAAATCATGGAGAAGATCCTCAAGGAATCAATTTCTAAGCATTTGGAGGAGAAAAAGGTGATTAGGAACAGTCAGCATGATTCACCAGGGGCAAGTCATGCCTGATCAGCCTGATTGCCTTCTATGATAAGATGACTGGTTCCATGGAGGCAGGGAGACTGGTGGATGTGTTGTACCTTCATTTTAGCCAGGCTTTTGATATGGCTTCCCACAACATTCTCCCGGGCAAGTTAAGGAAGTATGGGCTGGATGAATGGACTGTAAGGTGGAGAGAGAACTGTCTGGAGCATCAGTCTCAGAGGGCTCAATGTCTAGTTGGCAGCCAGTATGAAGTGGAGTGCCTCAGGGACTGGTCCTGCAGCCAGTTTTGTTCAAGGTCTTCATCGACTACCTGGAAGATGGCATAGATTGCACCCTCAGCAAGTTTGCAGATGACACCGAGATGGGGCGGGGGCGTGTAATAGATATGCTGGAGGGCAGGGCTAGGATTCAGAGTGACCTAGACAAATTAGAGGATTGGGCCAAAAGGAATTTCATGAGGTTCAACAAGGACAAGTGTAAAGTCCTGCACCTAGGACAGAAGAATCCCATGCACCACTACAGGCTGGGGGCTGACCTGCTAGGCAGCAGCTCTGCAAAAAAGGACCTGGGCGTTACAGTGGAAAATAAGTTGAATACGAGCCAGCAGTGTGCCCTTGTTGCCAAGAAAGCTAACGGAATACTTGGCTGAATTGGTAGGTGTGTTGCCAGTAGGCAGAACAAGGAGCAATGGCCCAAGTTGCACACGCAAAGTTTAGGCTAGATATTAGGAAGAATTTTCTCACTAGAAGGGTAATAAAACACCGGGACAAGTTACCCAGAGAGGTTGGTGGAAGCTCCATCCTTGGAGGTTTTCAAAACCTGGCTACATAAAGCTTTGGCTGGGATGATCTAGTTGAGGATGGTCCTGCTTTGAGTAGGGGGTTGAACTAGATGACCTCCTGAGCTCCCTTCCAGCCCCAACTTCCTATGATTCTAAGGGCTCCTTCTCAGGATAAGCTGCTTTGAAGATGATGAATGGAACATGTCTAAACATGCAGGATCTCCAGATTAGTGAACTTTCTCATTCCATACTTCTTTCTTAAGAACAGCCTGTCTTATAATTTTAATGCATTTGTGATATAAAATATTGGCTGAAATAGGCAGATCTTCCTTTAACAGTTTGACCTCTAGGAGCATGGGGTGTAGGTGGCAGCAGCGGCCACCATGTGAAAGCTTCCCCCCCTCCCCAAGTCCAGCTGGCCAGGGGGGACCTGTGCAGCCTGCAGAGGGTTGCCGTTCCCCTCACCCTGCTCCATTCCT
>NW_005842637.1:504179-558913 GCF_000455745.1 Alligator sinensis
GGGGTGGCAGCACTCCATCCCTGCCTACATGTACCCCCTGGAGTCTTCCCAACTACCACCAGAGGTAGGTATACCTCTGGTTGACAACCCCTGCCTTAGACCAACATGGCTACAACCAAAAACCCTTTCACAAAGTATATCACTTGTAGCAAAAAGGGAAAAAAATCTCCATCATCCAGCAGCAATCATACATACACTTGTAGTAAACACCAGCAGATTACAGCAAGAGATCACTGATGGCAAAAATTGCTCGGTTTGTTTATGAAACAAACTCTCCTTTCCATATGGTTGAGAACGCACTTCACTGGATGGAGCTGGACTGTTTTCAATGGTGGCATATGACAGAACAAAGAGCAATGGTCTCAAGTTGCAGCAAGGAAAGTTTAGGTTAGATATTAGGAAGAATTTTCTCACTAGGAGGGTAGTGAAACATGGGAACAACAAAAAAAATTGAAATGGGGTGCCCATCTAGCTGAAAATGTGATTGAGAAACTCCATGCAGATGATTTAAGTACCTTAAAAAATTCAGTAATAGTCACTCAAATATCAGAGGAGAGCACTGCCAGCAAGTTCTCCACCCACTCCACTCAGCACCTCCAACCTCCTATCCTATACAGGCATTTACAGAGTGAGGCGCTTCCTGGTTTGATAAAGAATGTGTCCAACAGAAAAGATCATTAAATAGGAAAGCCAGGGAGTTAAGGAAAACTGGGTTCACTGGAACAACTTTTTGGAGTGAAATTTGAAAGTTATGGAAAGCATATAAACTGCTTCTCCAGAATAAGAAAAAAGAATATTATAACCAGCAATGGGATAAACCGAGATCTGCAATCATTACTGAAGATAGTAAAAACTTTTGGCCACTTGTATCAAAGGGAACAGCTAATTTTAATTATACCATTGAAAATAATATTACAAAAGACAGTTGGGTAGAATATTTTTCCAATCAGTTTATTTCTTCTATGGAAAAAATAAATAGTAATTCAGGGGGTAATAAACCCCCAATGATACAATTAAGTATTGGGTAACAGAGGATGAAATAGCACATCTCCTCAAAGCACAACAGAAGAATAAATTTCCAGGCCCAGATAGAATACTGGTGGAAGTTTACATCGATAACATCAAACGGTGGACTCCGATCTTGGAAAAATGGTAATTCTCTATAATTGAGTGGGACAAATCCCAAATTCCTGGAAAGGGAGTATTATTGTGCCAATTTTCAAGAAAGATTTGAAAAATAAGCCAGAATCTTATCTTCCTAGAAGTTTGATTGATGTTTCAGCTAAAATTTTTGGGTGCCATTTGTTATATCATCTCATAGCATTGGTATAAGGGGAAAACATATGACATGAACATCAGACTGGATTTAGGGACAGATATTCCACTATTGATAACATAGTTATTCTTCAATTTTTGAGACATAAGTATATGCAAATACAAAAATAAGCACTGTATATTGCATTTGTAGATTTGTCAAGAGCTTTTGACAGTATAGATAGAAGTAAACTTTGGGAGAAACTGGTAAATTATGGGATTGACCCTTCTCTTTTGCATTTGTTAATAAAATATTATAAAGATACATGGGCCCAAATTATGTGGGACTTGAAGGATGAACTTACACAAAAAAATCACATACAACAAGTGGTTAGACAAGAATGTATTTTGATCCCTTTGTTATTTAATGTTTACATGAATGATATTATTGGAAATATGCAGGATGTGCATTTTCATCTCCTCAAATTATTAGCAACTCCGATTTCTATTTTAATGTATGTGGATGGCACTGTTATACTGTTAAGAACTCCTATTGGATTACAGAGAGCAATTACAACTTTTGAGTATCTTTGTGGACAAAATAACTTCAAGATAAATTATGATAAATTCAAAATAATGCATTGGGGAAGCCGTGTGATGAAATATCCTAATACTACTATATTTATATTAATAATGTTTTATGTTGGTGGGTTCTATTTTTAGTATAGTATTTGTAGTTTGGTTACTTTGGTCAAACTTATTTATATTATAGGTGTATGTGTGTTATGTCATCTTCAGGAGCATGGCATTTTGCCAGAATCCTTAATAAACTGAAATGGGATTGAGACACTGGAACAGGTTACCAAGAGAAGTGGTGAAAGCTCCATCCTTGGAGGTTTTCAAAACCCAGATGGACAAAGCTTTGACTGAGATGATCTAGTTGGAGATGGTCCTACTTTGATCAGGGAGCTAGACTAGATGACTTCCTGAGGTCCCTTCTGACCCTAACTTTCTGTGATTCTGGTTCCTGTCTATGACAACCCAGGGACAGGGCTGGCCTGGTGCTCACCTGGAGCAGATGACACTGGCTGAGGTCAGCACACCACCCTGCAAAGGGAACCTGGGATGCCAGAAGACAGCAAAATAAGGTGATTCACTATGGGATTTGGGACAGAAGTCTGATATACTGGTCCAACCTAACTGATTAAGTTTCACCATTTTGAAACCAGTCTATGTATGCTGAACTTCTGTTCTGTTATAGATTTAGATCAGTTTCCAATCACTTATACTTGTTTATGTGTAATGTCTGTACCTAGCCCAAAATGGTATCATGGGGTGAGCCATCTCAAATGCTTGCAAAAAAAACTCAAAAGCCATCACCTCTCCATGGCTCTGTGTTTCATTTGCAAGGTTCTCATCAAATTTTCAGGGGCATTGGTTGTAGTTGTGTTGGTAGGCAGACACGATTCTTTGGGTAAATGTGATATATTTTATTAGATCAATGGAATATGAGCCAGATGATTGGAAAAGGGCAAACATAGTACCCACATTTTAAGAACATGGGTGACTCGTGCCTCCTGATTCGGGGGGGTACTTGTCCCCCCCCCCCCCCCGGGCCAAACCCCCCCCCCCCCCCGAGTGGACAGTAAGCGACCGGGGAGGGGGGGGGGTCCCCCATGGTCGATTCTGCAGGCCATGGAAAAAATGTTATTTGCAAACTTTTGGATACTGACACCCTTGTTGAGGCAGAGGGAGAGTCTATAGTTGTACTGTGCTCTCGTAGACAGGATATAAGCCAGTATGCAGGTCAGTGAAAATGCAAATGCCTAACAGTAAGGAATCAGAGGGAGTGAGAGAAAATAGGTGAGAGATGTGGGGAGCAGAGGAAGGGGAAGGGGGAATGGAGACTTGGTGATGGAATGTAGCTGGTAAATTGTAGAGAGGTTACCTGGGGTTGTCATTTGGTAGGCAGGTTATAATGCGACATGAATCCAATGTCTATATTTAGCCTGTGGCTTTTTGTATCCAGTAAATTGATGAAGTGAAGTTCATAGGCTTGTGTGCAAAAGGTGTTTTGTAAATTCCTTTTGTAGATTAGAACTGAGAGGTTGGAGAGAGAGTGGTTGTTTTATGAGAAATGTGCACTCACAGGTAATTGGATATATTTATCTTTGATAGGTTTTTGGTGTGCGTTCATTCCAGTATGCAGTTGTTGTTTGGTTTCTCCTACATATTTTTCATCAGAGCATTTAGTGCACTGGATGAGATATATTACATTTATGGAGCTGCAGGTGTAAGATCCAGGAATGGTGATGCTTCTATCGTGGGGTGTAATTATTGTGACTATGTAAAACCTACCAAAATATTTCCACCACTCCCACAATAACTGCACCCCACAACAGAACCATCACAACTCCTGGACCTTTTGAATTTAGATACCCTTTCAGGGTAGCCAAGGGTGGCAACAAGCTCTCATACAATCCATAGGCTTTGTATTCTTTGGACATGAAACTATGTGAAAACTAGGACACAAAGGAGCTGTACATTTTTAATTCTCTTAAACAACCCCAAAACAAAAGCCTGAGTTGAAAATTATATAGATTCTGCAGGCCTCTAAAGGACTTAACAGTAGGAAAAACTGTTACAACCTCCTTTGCACCTCTTTCTCCTCTCCCCTTTTAAGTCCCCTTAGTGTATGGTTTATGCTCCTGAATAGAGACCCTTTTACTCAAACACAGTGGGCCAATCCAAAGTTTCTGCAGAGATGACATGAATTGTAAATTACACTGGGTACATATATAAGTCTAAGGGAATCTTACTGAATACATAGGTAATGTAAATGCTATAATATATGTGTTGGGAGAGCCATAGGTGAAGTGTGTATAAATCCCCCCCTATACTTTCATTGACTCTCTTAAACTCACTTGTAGGTTTGATCCAGTATCTAAAAGTGACTTCTGAGAAGCAAAATAGACAGGGATAAATTTTTAAAAGAGTGCAGAGGAAGTGCAAAGAGCATCAATCTGAAGGCTCATTGGTGGGTCTATGCATTTGTATCTCTCATAAATCCTGCAGTACCTCCCGGTATCATCTTCACAAGAACAATACATGTGCTCCACAAACCAACAGAGGAGCTTAAGCAGGGATTAGACCCATGCCTGAAAGGAAATTTAAGTTAAACAAAGACTGTGCACAACAGGCAACAAAATGGAAATCTTTCCAAAAAATAGCTTTTAGGTCAATGTTAAATCCTTTTAAGTCAGGGGTTCAGATTTCCTTAAAAGTCTGCAGTTTGACTGTGTATTTTTCAAAGCTTCCTTTTTCTGTGAAGCCCCTCACTGGTCATGAAACTGTATACCTTTTGTATGTCTCCAAGCCATAAATGATTCAAATGCTATAACTTAGTTTTCTGCTTGGACAATCAGCACATCTTACTGCTCTTTATTTTCATCGCAGCCTAGTCCAATGTTTTGCTAGTGATATCATAGGAACATTCAAGTGGGGAAAATCCTTTTTCTGATTTTGTGATTTCTACTTACTGTCCTCTCTTTCCTGAACTTCATTTTGCTTTCACTAGGCTTGGCATTTAGACCTGAACTCTATTTCCAATCCTTGGCCTTGGCTGAGTCATCTCATCTTTCCATACCTCACTTTCCCTATCTGTAAAATAAGGATAATGATACTGCCTTCCTTTGGAAAGTGCTTTGATATCTATTGATGGAAAGTGCTGTGTAAGATTTAGCTGGTGGCGGTGATGACAGCATAAATTAGCTTTTCTCTCTTCACATCAATGGCAAACAGTTATTTTGTATTTTCAGTGATGGCAGATTAAATTATGTGCCCACTTCTCAGCTGCTAAAGTTTTCTATACCACCATTGAAGAAAGCATGATTCTCAGACACTGAAAAAAACAATTATGAGATGGTAAAATGATGAACTAAGTAGCTAAACAGATTTTTCTATCCCTAATATCTAGGACTATGTTTAAGATTTCCTCTCTCATTGCCACCAATTACAGAGCCCTAGAAGTCAGATACATCACTTTCCCTCAGCTGAGTATCACTAATGCCTTCAACACAGATATGCTTAATTATCACAGATTAGGACCTGGAATCCAGGATTTAGGAATGGCTATTTCCTATTCAGTTGTCTAACCCAACTTCCCTTGACTAAGCCAGGCCAATTTTGAATGGCTCGTGTGCATAAGAAATGCTTCCAGTCTTTGTTAATTTCTTACTGTCTCAGGACACTGAGCTAGCTCTTTGTGTATAACTTCTTCAATGTCTTTCCACAGCAGTTAAGCCCTTCACCTTCTGTTGCTGCATATTAACATAACCAGTGCATCAGCTGCCTTCTATATTACAGCTGAACTAGGGAAGCATCAGTCCTTAATGTATGACACTAGTCAATGGATCTACTTAGTCATGACAACAAACACCAGTTTCTAAATAACATTCTACCCCTATGATTTCTGTCTTTTTGCAGATGCTCCTCATCCTTTTCCTGTGTTTTTGAAAAAGAGAAAACACAATAAATCAAAATAGGAGGACAACAATCAAGAACCGCAGTCTCCCAGCTCCAAACTCTCTTCAAGCTCCAAACTCCTTTCTCCTTCCACTAACCAACATATAAGAAAGAAGTACAGCAGAGACTTTGGGAGAAGAGAAAATATCAGGACAGAGAGGCAATGAGGAACCAAGGATAGAGACATCCCTCACATTGGACCCAGTGTTTTACCCTCATTTTTTTTCTATTAATTGTATTTGCTTTTGCAGACCATAATATAGAAACCTCCCATCCCTTAGCAACTTTCCCTCCCATTGCACAGTCAAACTTATTAATTTTCTGGGGTTATTTATTCCAGTAATAGACATTCTTATAAATCACTTTAAAATACTTCCTAATCTCTGACACCTTTTCATTCTCTTTATATTTTTACCACTAGAGGGTATAAAGAGGCAACACTTTGTTCAGGGGTTTTTTCCAATATTATACCATCAGGAGGCCTGCAACTTCTGTGAGGTTTTTCCATACCAGAGTCCAATGAGAAATCCTTGGCTGGAAGATATAACCGGTATTTCTCAATATGAAAAATAAATTATTAGTTGGGTAGTTAGATTTATAGCAACATCAACAATACCTTGATAACAGCATGTTCTAAACTCCCCAGCAGAGAAAATCATAGAAACATGGGTTAAAAAAAGCAGGCAAAAGAAAAAAAAAGTAGAGGGTTACATTTGGATGGTTTGAAATGTGGAAGGGATGGAGGGAGGGAAAAAAATCCTTCCATTATGCAATGAAAGTCACATTTTGGTAAAGTAAGAATTAAAAAATATATATGTAAGCTTTTATATATTTATATAAAATATAAATATAGGTCCTAGTAATATAGGACTGGAAGGTCCTCCCAGGATCCTGAGTCCAATCCCATGAGTTGCAGGCAACCATGGGCCCTGATAGCAATGACATTTTGTCATGTGATTGGTCTTCTGAAAGCACTCTATAGCCATACCCTGTCAGAAGTGCACAGCTGCAGAGCTCTTATACATACCTGATCATGTGACAAATGAACCCTCATTACATGAGGGTTCAGATAAAGGTGCTCCAAATCAAAGTGGCTTCATTAACTTTTGTTAGTACTTGCCCAGGAGCAGGGCTGGGCTTATGCAGCCCAGCCCTGCCCCCAGTGCTGTCTTCATGATGCAAGGGGGGGGAAGGAAGGCAAGGGAGCTCAGTCTGGGGTTTGCCCAGCCTGGTGTGAATGGGAGAGCAGGTGGATTGGTGTCCTCACCAAGGGGGAGGGGAGGGCTGAGGGAGAGAAGCTGAAGACATGCAGCCGGTTCCAAAGTGAAGCTTGATCCCTTCCCTTCCCACCCCTCCTCAACTCCCCCCTCCCCCAACCCAACAGAGAACAGCTGTTGGGTTGGGGAGGTTGCTGTAATTCATGGTGCTTCTTGTGAAGTGCCATGAGTTGCAGCAGGGAGCTGTATGGTGCTCCAAACCCCATGTTTTCAAAAGGGACTTCAAGAATATACATTTCAGTCTGTTTCATGCACCCCAGCCACAAAACACCTGATTTTAAAAAATGTACATCACGGGAAGATAGCAGCAGAAACCAAGGCAGCACCAGGGTGGTGGTCAGCATTATTACAACAACAAACAGATGTTTTGGGTTTTACTTTAAAATTTATTTTAAAAAAAATCTTGAAATGAAAAATTGTTTCAAACTAAGCAGGTGAAACATTTTTGATGATGTTAGAACTTTCAGATTTCTCAGAATTAAACAAAAAATCAGTGAACAAGTCAGTGAAATCAAGAAAAGTTGTGAGAGACAATTTTTCCCAGATCTAGTTAAACTTTACAATACAAGGACTATAATTATGCTGTAGCTATACTGTTAGTGTGCTGCGGTTACCCAGTAAGCCCTAATTCATATAATTGAAGGATTAAACTAGTCGATTAAATTACTTATTATTGCCTATGCAATTTCACATTTTCTTTAGTCTTCTTACCCTGAATTTACACTTTTATTGGTGCATCTCAAATAAAATCCCATTATATTGTAATTGTGGTAATTAGTGGCAGGATCTTCAGTATTCAGAAGAGAAATTCCCATGGATTACCTTTGAGGATCTGGACCTAAGTATGAATGAACTTCAATGTTGCATGTATGGGAATGGTTTATTATGTCGGTCAGTGTGACAAGGGGCCTTTCCAGGGCTAGATCTCAAGTTAGCCCACTCACCTGCCTAGAGCAGTCTGCCCTGACTCACCTGCCATGACTTAGATGTTACCATGATATATTAAATGGGAGGCTGCCCAGCCATTGCCCCGATGCCAGGGGGCACTTACCATGGCTCCGTGACTTTCCTACACCATGACCCATGCCTCACAGATGGCATCTAGATTATTATTGCTTCCCAGTCTGAGGCCGTAGCAAATTCAGTCCTTTGTTGGCCTCATTCACCCACACTCACTCACGCTACCCTACTCTCACAGAGGCTTCTTGCACTCTGCCCATTACTGGGCCACTCTCTACTGCCCTTGCTCCCTTTAAGCAACCCCCTTGGGTCATCAGGCTTTACTACTCACACTACCATGCAGCAACTTCAGATCTCATGACTTCACCTACTCTGCATGGCATTGTCACAGTGTAGGGTCCCCAGGGATGGCTGTGATACCCCTAAGGCTCCTTGACCATACCAATCCTGCCCCATGGGCACCCTCTTCCTCACCTGCCACATCTTGTTGGTAATTCTAATAAATTGTGAACCTACCCTTGATCTTGTATCCTGGACATAGTCTTGATGGACCCCACTGAACCCTGTGGATTCTTAGACCCCTTTTAGGTCCTGCTTCAAAATGGATGCCTCACAGGACACCCTCAGCCTTATGGGCTACATGTATGGCTCCAAAACCACCCCTTTACCACACCCCAAGCCTCGCAGTTGATATTTAAAGATTGTCTCTCCTGGGGCCTTGCTATAGCTCAGCCTCTTGTCCACACCAGGCTCTCCACAGCCCTGTCTCTGCGCCCCACACTGGTGCTGGGGTCTGCTCACCTCCTTGTCATTGCACCTTTCTCTGGCGCTGGGGTCTGCTCACCTCCTTGTCACTGCGCCCTTCTCTGGTGCTGGGATTTCCACACCATATTGGGCCCCCAATAAGGCCTCCTCCTTCCCCAATAGCCTTAGCCTGATCCACCAGTGTATAAACAGCAAATAAAATCTGAGCCTCTGGGCTATATCATAATACAAGGAGTTCAGGGCTGCTCTGTCCCTTTAACAAAAATCAACTTCTCCCAGCATTAAGTGCCTTGTAGGCCAGGGCCTCTGGTGAGCTCCTGGAGCCCTTTAATCCTACACAGAGTAGAACAGGCAGTCAAGCCTCTCTGGTGAGCTTCTTCTATGAGAGCTCCTTCCCCATTGGCTGCTGACAGAGAACTCCTCTAGTCCCAGCCCTGGGATTTATATATGCCCAGGGCCCTGCTCTTATGGTCAGCTGACCGGGTACAGGTGCAGGCTAATTTACTTTTTAGCCTGTTGCCATAGTAACCTTGGGGCTTCTGTCTGACTCTTAGGGCCCTCTCCCTGGGCAGTTTCTGCTCCTAAAGAAGCAGGCACCTTAGTGTCCTGTGACAGGCATCCCCTTGTGCTAATGCTGGGCTGTTTCTGCCCCAAGCCCCTCACCGGGCAACTAGTTTCAACTCTCACACTTGGGGTTGGCCTATGTGTTGCACAAACGGCTAGTTTCGTGCCCCTGGAGGCTTGTCCAATCCACCTCTAGGAGAGAGTCTCACACACAGGCTGGGTCCAATTTCAGATTTATTGTTTGCAAACAAGTTCGACAAGGGAGCTTAATTTACTCAAATCCGTGTCGACCCCAAACAGAGTCTGGGGTTTCTTTTTATAGCTAACATAAACAAAAGATTCTAACGTGTCGCGTAATTATTGGTAGCCCAAGTATTACGTCTTACAACATATGTCTAGCAGGTACATGTTCTATGATGGTTTACATACATGTCTCATTTACATCTTAAATCTCCTCCCTGGGGCCGTCCTTAAGTCCATTTCGGTCATTCTTTGGTCAAGGTCTGAGTTCTTCACATCAGCACCTTTCCCTGTGCCTCTTCTCTTATCTCTCGTAAGGAGTTATTTGTTGCATCTGTTCCTGGCTATGTCTGCAGAAGTCTAGTGCTACTCGTAAATCTATCATTGGCCTACATACCTTAGCAGAAGCAAGTGTGATAATATGCAGAAGCAATTATGTAGTGAAACTAAACAGTTCTCAGCTGTGAAGCCTTTGTGTAGGGAGATGAGACATTTTTACCACACAGCTGCTACACAAACGTTATTGCAAAATCATAATGACTAGATTATAACATATTTTTACCACATATGTACCACCCTTCAAGTCACCCCTGCAGCCCTACTCACCTGGTGCAGCCCTTCAAGCCACCCTCTACAGGCCTACTATGCACCCCAATGGCACAGTCCTTCAGGTGCCCCAATTGCACCCTACTCTGCAGGGACCCACACAACAAACTACCCCCCCCCCCCCCCCGAGGCCTCTAAGGTCTTGCACCCCTGTTGGGCTCAGGTGCTTCCTTATAAGCATGCCTGGCCCTTGCTACAACTCTCTATGCTACCCACCAGATTGTGGGGGCTGGGGCTTAAGGTACCCGTACCCACCTTTCACTGGGGGGTCAGGGCACCTAGTATGCTATTTCTTGGGGGCTGTCCCACCACAGATATTCCTGCCACACCCATCTTCCCTGGCAAGGTGCAGTTTCAAGTCATTCCCAGGACCAGAAGCCTTCAACTATCCCCATAGCTCCTGCCCTTACCTCCATGATGTTCCAGGAGCAGTAGCTCTGCTGACTGATGTTACTGCCTTGGTGGCTGGCAGAAAACTGCTGCCTCTGCCTAGCTTTCCTAAGTTTGAAAATAGCTGCCTTAATCAAGCACTTGCCGCTGCTTTCCTCCAGCCCTTAAAGTGGCAGGAACCCAAAGGTGCACTGACACAGTCAGGAATGTAAATCAAGGGAGTTTGAATCTAAAGGCAGAAAATTTGTCACAGAAACTAAGGAAATCTGGGATATATTCCCCAAGGTACAAAATGTGTTCATGATCTCAACCAAGTCAGACTATCAGGACACCAGGAACTTCAGTGGGAAGTGGGCACCTAATTTATTTTTAGGCTCTTTTGAAAATATTCTGCCTTGCTCGGCACTGATATAATGTTAAGATGAGTCTTTGGGAAAACTCACTCATCTATTAGTTGAAACTGTTAGATGCACTAGTTTGAAAATAAACCAGAGTGATCCAATTTGTTTATTGCAAAAACAAAACAAAACAAAACAAAACCAAAAACAAATGCTAGGTAAATGTTCTGTCGATAATAACAATGACAAAGAAAGCAAGATGCAAAAAGCAAAGCAGAAAGGAGGCCATAATTAAATATTCAGAAGTACAACGTCATAATTACAATGGACTATGAAGTAAACAAAATGACACTCAGTAAAAAAGCAGCTGTTCGAATGGAATCTGAGCTGATTATCGTAATGTAAATGCCAACTGCAATTTGCTCAAATCAGAGAGATTTATCTGTGGTGTAGAAATAAGGTTTAGACATAATCAAAATAAAATCAATGTATGTTTCATAACAGATTAGTGTTGTGAAACAAAGCAGCCATGATTGTTATTCATTATCTTCATCAGCACCAAGGGAGAATCATTTGTGTTACTTTCATTAATTACATAGCTGTTAACAATTAAGTTAATGTAGTGATACCCAGTGATTTGGGATATAGAGATAAGATTGTCCTGAATTAATGTACCTTTGTTTTCACAGCTGGACTCAACACAGAATTAACGTGTACTCTTTTGAGTGGCAGTGTTTCCCAAACACAGTGGCATATAGACTCTGATATTCTAGTCATCTGTTATTATCTCTTCCTGTTTAACAGCTGATCAGATCTAGAACTTTACTTGCTGCTGGGTGATTTAGGAATTCTCCATGAATGTTCTCTCCAAGTCCTAATTATCATTTGTTGAATATCTTTTAGCTTAGCTCAGTTTTCTACATTTGGTCTCTTACTAAGGACTCATTTCAGATTCTGGTTTTCAGAGGGTTTTTTTTTTTCCTATTGTCAGAGCTAAATGGAATAATTTGGATATTTGGCTTCCAGCAAAATATAAAAGTAGAGGAGGGAAGAGCCATACCCAAATGCAGCAGAGAGCTTCAAGCATTTCATGATTGGCTCACTTCTGCAATAGACTGCGTACCTGGCTTTGTTTATGGTACCAGTACCTTAAACAGTCAACATTAATGTTTGGTGATAATTGTTAAACCCCGACTCCATGCGACGCCGAACAACTAGGGAGACAATGGATCGATGCCATCATGCATCACCTGCACAAATTGCTTCTCAAGTTCAAAATGAAGACAGATTCAAGCAAGTTCCCCAAACCCGGGAAGCAGCCACAAACATTAGTTCTTTCTATACGAATAAACCTTGGTTTATGCTCATTAACATTTACTCCACCTTTGTCCCTCCTTTGCTCCACCCATATTCTCTCCTATCTTAAGGTCCACCTCTGTTTACTGTTTACTTCATTATCATGGAATTTCCCTTTCATTTTACTTATTTACATATCTTTTTGCTATGAGCGCATGCTTAAGATCCTGACCCCAGCTTCTTTCAGTCACTTGCGGCATCTTGCTGATTTTTTCACCATCTCCAAGGTCTTGCTTCTGCTTTATCTCCTAATACTAGCTGGTGGTCTGCATCCTATTCTTACACAATGAGCTATATATCTTACAACACTAATATATTGTTAGGAAAATGCTTGCCTAAGCATCTTGCAAGGTTATTTTTAACATACTATTCTGCCTTGTGATTAGCAGCTTTGCTAGGCCACAGGTTATAGCCTTGTATTCAGCTTCCCAAGATCCAAATACTGTCACCCTAACAATAATGTGGAGCATTGAACCATTGAAGGTCCATTGCTCCACATCATCCAGGCACACCAGTTCTCATTGATTCACAGCTAGTACAGCGTTGAAAATCTGTCTCCCTTTTGGGACAAGAAGTTTATGAAAATACTTTATTTGATAGTATAACTCTTTTTAAATAGATGGAATCACTTTTGCTGAAGAACACAGGATCTATGATCCTGTCTGTACTTTTTGTAAGTTAAGAGGACAGGTCTGTGTTTTTGGAACTGGAGATATGTAAAAGATCATTTAAGCCATGTAAATATTGGGAGAAAAAATATTTTCCAGAATTGAATTCCACAGTTTATGTCTTGGCAAAATGGATTAAGACTCTAGACTAGAGCACTGAATATGAGCATTCTCCAACTGGGGCAGTTCAGATGTGAATCTAACTTAACTCTTGAATTTAAGGACTTGGTTCAATCCTGAGTGGAAGATCAGATGGCCCGCTGGTCTTGCCACTGTTGGCACTTCCTAAGATTTAGACAATACTATTAGGTCCTTGATGAGGTAATTTAGATAGCCGAAGTTCCTCAGAACCATCTTAAATTAAAGCCCACTGTACAAGTAGGAGCATCTCAATACACCCAATCAGCTATGCCTGTAGGCTTCATGGGCCTCATAGGCTGATTATCATAGTCTCCAAGAAGCTGTATTTAATAACAGTTCCTTTGCACTCCTCAGAGGAAAAGAGAGCCATTTATATTCATTGTAGTTTATAACTGATTTCCTCATAACAATCACTTCTGATTATAGTGGACTTTGTTTCCTATTGAATTTAATAGCAAGAGAAAAATGACACTTGACACAAATTTAAATACTATTTTGTTCCCCTCCATTCTGTTTTCTTTTTAATTATAATCTACATTTTTTGCATTGAAAATTTAGATTGGCTTCAAATCTCTGCATTCTTTTCTGTGAGAGATAAGATAAAGAACATTAATTATGCTGATGGATTTTTGTTGCCTTTCTTGGATTGGAGGATGATCAGCACCTCCACAATTTAGGTTTAACATCTATAACGGTGGTTCTCCACTGAGGTGCTTCAGCATCCCAAGGTGCTTCAAGACCCCCTTAGGGATGCTGCAGTGGCAAGATAAGTTATCTGATAATTCTAAAGCAAGCAGGAAAGCCAACTTGTACTGTAGCCCTTCCCAGTCTGGCCTTTCCCCTTCTCCACATTCTTAACAAAAAAAACCCAAACGCTGCACGGGGCAGTTTCACCTGCACCACATGCCTTTGTTTCCAGGAGACGCTGTGTAGGGTCAGACGAGAAAATACTGCAGCACAAGCAGGCTCTTATGCCTACTTTAGGCTTATCAGAAAGCCCTGTGAGGAAGAAGGCAGCCTTTCTTGGTCTGGCTGTGGCAGAACTGGTAGTGGCAGCACATGGTTAAGAAGCACTTCAGCAAATTGAGACAGCACAATGGTGGTAATCAACTGGGGATGCCACCAAATTTAAAAACATGAAAAAAACTGGAGAATGGTCTGACTCTAAAAAAACTGAGTGCCAATGGTCTGTGACTTATTGGCTAGGGAAGTACTACTCACAGGAGAAACAAGCTGTTTGAAATCTACCATGTTAAAGATCGTCTGGCAAAGGTGCACACAAGTGGTAATTCAGTGCTTTGGAATATACTGCATTCTCTTCCTGTTTCTTAGCAGAAAGTTGTTTAGGAAAGCAGCTCCAATAGAATGTACCTATATGGAAAACAGACTATCTCTGATTAAGATATTTCAGTGTTTAAGGAAAGAATGACTAAAAATGCTCACCATTCTCCTCTTTCTATTCCCATTGTAGTCAGTGAGAGTTTTCCATTAATTTTAGTGAGAACAGAAATATAGGAATGCTATTTCAAAAATCCCTTCCTTAATCAGTTCAGTATATTTTAGATTGTAAAAGTGATTTAGTTGGCAAAGTGTTTTAAGATTTTTTTCAGGCTATATGATGCTCTAACTTACTTCAGTGTGTTACAGATCCTGCCTGTAGTGATAAAAGTTATAATTTAGAGAGACTGCCCAAAACACAAGAGATAGGAATCAGGAAGTGGCCCCTCAGTTAAGTAGCTAGTCAGTAAGTGAGAGACAGATCAAGGATTTGCAGAAATTGACTACTGCTCCACAATAAAGTTCATTGTTTATTTCTTCTCATTCATGCACGTTTGTGTTCTTTGAACCCAGTGATCACTACATTGTCATGCACCTAATCCCCAAAGGATTTGAGTTTGTTACAGTCTGAATTAATCAATCTCAATCTTCAGCTCAAACTATAGCAGCTCCTGCTTTTAGCCCTGTCAGTCTCCAGTTCAGTCTGAATACATTAGGATTCAGTGGGAACATCAACACGAGACACATTTTTGTGCATTAGCCTAATTTACTGTGCAGTATAGGCAAGCATCTACATATGCACATCCTTACTGTGCAGTGAATTCCTTTAATTGTACCTAAATTTGCTACCTGCAAATGAAGGTAGCAAATATAAGTGTGGTTAATTAATGCATAGTAACACACATGTAGACACAACCCAGCACTAAGTTTGCTGCTGGGTCTGCCTAGCCACGAGGGGAGGAAGCAGGTCTGTCCAGCCTGGGAGGAGGCATGGGACCAGGTGGAGTGGGGTATTGGACTGAGCTCTGGAGCAGGAGCACTTCCAAGCTCCTGAGGGACCAGAATGCCATCCAGGCCCATGCAGTGCAAGCCACAGATGATGACCGCCAGACCCTGGACACTGTCCTGTCCCTGATGGTCTCTAGTGCCCACCACTGCCCGCCCCCAGGCCTCCTGGTAGCCATCTGCCACAGCACAGCAGGCCACTATCTGGGACTGGGAGGAGGTCCTCTGTTGCCTCCTGCTGCCAGGAGCCCCTGGCCCAGATCCTGCCCTTAGTCCATTTCCATCCACCTGGGTCTGGCCCCACCACTCACCCCATCTCCGCACAGGTGTGAAGCCAGAGGTGCCTGGAGTGGCACCAGATCTGGATGCTGGTCCTGTTGGGCCTGGGCCAACCTGGAGGAGCACCAACCGCTGTCACCCCTGGGTGAGCCCACCTCCTGCTGTGGTTGCCACAGTCCCCAGATCCATGGAGGAACAGCCTGAGGCCAAGGTGCTGGCTGCCAGCCCCTGGGATCTGACCCCTACGTTCCCTCAGCCCATGGCCCCTCACTTCAGAGCAGAAGCTCTTGTCCTGTAAATATTTTTTAAACTGAGAAGAGGAATTTTTTATTGTTGGTGGGTGGGTAGGGTGGTCAAGGGGCTATGTTGGTTGAGGGGGGAGGGAAGAGGAGGGGGTTCTGTGTGTTGGGGAGGGCGGGGCAAGGGGCCTCTGTGTGTTGAGGGCTGGACGGATTGAGGGGAAATGTTGTGAGGGGAATAATTTTTTGTTTGAACATGTTTCTGGCAAGAGAGTGGTGCCGGGGCTGGGCAAGGGGTAGCAGGTGTGTGGGTGGCAGTGCAGTCGGGCTAGCGTGGGGAGTGCTCCTTGAGATGGTCCACCATAGATTCCTGCACCCAGTGCCCCGGCCCCCCATGGCAGCTGCACCCCTCATCTTGCCAGGGGGACACAGTGCTGTCACTGCCACAGCAGCTCATGCTCCTGCTGTCAGGTCACCTCCGCCTGACTTACCTCCTTTGCCCAGGACTTGAAGAGCAGCTCTCCTTGAGTGTTGCATATATGCCGCAGGACACAAGCTGCAGAGGTTTTTCTTGGCCACTACAAGGCAGGGAGTGAGGGAACATCAGCGACCTTTGAGGTAGCTGAAGGTTCACTTGATGGGGACATGGGTATGCTGGGTCTTCAATGAGCAGGGGTGGGATGATGATGGTGCCCAGCTGCAGGTCCCCCACTTCTGGTACAAAGCACCCACTCTCCACCAGCATGGCCAGTCCAGAGTTCCTGAACATGTAGGTATTGTGTGCACTGCCCACCCAGCTGGTGCTGACATCACCTGTGAACCTGTCCTGGTGATACACAACTGCCTGCAGGACCATGGAGTGAAACCCCCTGTGGCTATAATAGGTCCTATAATACGGCCAATTTCCATGGGATGGGCAGGTCACCAGGATGTGGGTCCCATCCAGGGCCCCAATGAACTGCACAGAACCCTGTGGCCACTTCCTGGGGGTTGTAGACATGGAGGATGGTTTCCACCCACACATCCAGTAGGGTGCTGCACAACTACAGGACAGCCACCCCTGAAGTGACCTTGCCCACACTGAACAAGTGGCTCACATACCACAGGCTAGTGAGTGTGGCCAGCTTGAGCAGTGCCAGGGTCATGTGGGTGTCAGAAGGGAGGGCTGGGTCCATGCTAGTATCCTGGCACTTCAGGTGGGGCTAGAGCTGGCACAGCAGGTTGACAAAGGTGGCCCTGGTCCGCTGAAAAGCAGTGACCCACTGCTCTTCAACCTAATTGTGTTGCACCAGGTGCAGCCACCAGTCCCAGCTGGCATGATGGACTCAGAGGCAGTGGAGCTGGAGGTGCAGGAGGGCGATGGCAGCCCTGGTGGTGGCCTTCTGGAGCCCCTTGTCAGTATCGCTGGTGGCAGTAGCTGATGGCAGTGGGGGCCCTGGGAGTGTGTGTGGTGGGCAGACAGGTGGTCACTGCATGTGAGGGAGCTGGACAGAGCAAGATGGCTGTGGGCCACTTGATGATGATAGTGGTGGGCCAGCAGGGTGACTGAGAGAACCAGCAGGATCAGGGGACCCTGTTCCTCACTGCCAGGCCCAGGGACTGGGCAGCCATAGTTCAGGAATGCAGAGGGGACACAAACACAGCTTCCATGTGCTGCCTCTGTGCATGCCACATTGCTCCTCTGAGCACAGGAACTGGCTGGTCAGGGAGCACAGAGCAGGGCTGTATTTTAAAGATGGCTGCCCAGTGCTGGCTGGCCAGGGAGCACAGAGCAGGTCTGGCTTCAAACATGGCTGCCAAGTGCTGGCAGCTGGGGCTGGAGGATGAAGCTCCCCCCAGTGGCCGCAGGGGCACATGGCACAGCTGGAGGGACCTGGCATTAGTGCCAGGTGCCTGCATTATAAGAGGGTGGACCTACTTCTGGATCCACACATTTAGACACAAAGTTACGCTGTTTTTGAGATGGGCTCTCTGGTATGCAACACAGATAGATAGATGCAGATCTTGCTTCTAATCTGACTATATTCACTCCAATTTCTATATCAGAATTAAAATATTGGATTGCTTTGATACCTGTTTTGTTTCCCTGTATGATCTATGCCAGTTGCTCATAATTAATTTCACTTTTTTGTTTAATCTTAAAGAGGTAGGTTTGAAATGAGTGTGACACTGGGTTTCAGGCATGCAATCTGTAATGTAAGATATATTCAGCCTTGGTTCTTTGATTAAGAGCTCTAATCAGCTTGAGACACCTCTTTAAACTTTGGCCTGGAATCCTAGTGGCTAAACCTCTGATATACTGTCGTCATCATACCTTTATCATTTTTAAATTTATTCTTCACTGGCCTTTCAGAGTCTAATAAATCACATCAAGGTCCTATTAGTTGTCAATCTGCATTGATTTGCCTAAGCAATCCATACAAGAAGCAGTCTCTACAAGAAAGATAACAGAAAAAGTAGAGACTGCACCAGCCACTTCTCTGGCCAGGACTGCCTAACAAGCATAACTCAATCTACTTTCCACACATTGCCAAGTGACCATACTGCCTTTAAGTGGATGTCTGTGTAGTCATACCCATTAACACAACACCCCTCTCTTTGTAACAGTAAGACGTCAGTGCAGTCTAACAAACCAAAGCCTCCTCCTGACTAAACTAGCCAGGCATCTTCACTCTCTCTCTTGGATTCCACCTCTACCTAAGTGGCTTGGCTCTGAGGGTAATGCAGGCTGTGAATAGCAGATAGCACCACAGATGATGGCTCTTTACTGCTTACCTGCCAATTCAGCTGATGTGGGGAGAGTTACAGATTACTCTCTTAATGGGTTGATAATGAGCCTTAATTAAATTGTAGAATAATTAAACAGCAGATGACACCACTCCATTTCAGGATTTATGTAGGGCCCTGGAAAAAAAAACAACCCAAAAACTACACACATATAGACATCAGTGAGATGTTGAATTGGGTTGTGCAAGGCTTTGGATTGCATTTAATCCAAAACAGCATGCCCAGAGTGAAGCGCCGGCTCATTCAGGCTTTCTGAAGCAGTTCAGAGCTTCTGAAACACTTCAGAAAAGCTTTGGATGCTTCAAACAACCTTTGGAGGCTGAAAATGAAAGTTAGAAGAGGAAGGGTGAATGGGGGAGGGAGGGAGAGTAGGGAAGGGAGGGAAGACTGACATGTGTAGATGGCCAGTGAGAAGGATTTCTCTCTGACTGCCTTTCCAATGACAGTGTCTAGGGGGAGGGACCTAGAAACAGCATAAAAGCCTCTGTTTGGAGGCATGCTGTGTCTTTTACAAGCTTGTTCCTTCTCAGGAACTGCGTGAGAAAGGTACACTCAGACACAGGCATCTCGGCCTGGTTGCTTTACTCAGTAGTTGAACTTGCCTGCTTCTTTTTGATAGAAAGGATTGGGTAGGATTAAGCTTAGTTTAGCATCTCTTAGTACTATTCAATTAATTTCTTTCAATTTATATTTGCTCTTTTTTTTTTGCAAACTTTGAAAAAAGAAAGCTGTGTTTTCCCTGCCAGCATGATCCATCACTGTGCAGGGATGCACACAGATTGCATACGCGCGTGCGCACACACACACACACACACACACACACTATAAAGAATAACATTCATATATTCCTAGGAGAAGAAGACAGACAGACAGACAGACAGCACACAATTTTTACATAGCTCATAACAGTGAAGCAAACAATCAAAGAAGAGTCCAGTGCACACATGCAACAGAGGGAATAAAACACACAACACAAAAGGAGTGACACGCACACAGAGACTTTGTACAGCACAGGAAAGATTAATATGAAGTGTGCTGGAAAGGCCGGTGCCAAGTCTTCTGGCAGGGGAGGGAGAAGGGGTACTGGGAGAGTTAGAGCTGCAAGCCCTGCCCCTGCCCCAAACACAGACACATTCTCTTCCCAAGCAGCCATGACATCAGTTCTGCCAGTGGAAGCAAGGAGATGGGAGCAGTGTCTGCACCTGATGTCTGTGCACCTGCACAACCTCCCCTTGGTCCAGAAGCAGGCACCAGCAGTGGAATAACTGTCTCCTCCACCACAATGCCATCGATCAGCATGAGCCTCCCATTGCCAGAGGAGGAGCTGAAGCTGGAACCAGAGATACTGAACACGCTGGCTCAAGCAATTCTGGAGACTGAGGGGGAATCAGAGTTTGTGCCCCACACCCCTCCAATTTTCCCTAGACCCAGGTCTCCTCCAGAAAGCAGCACCTCGGAGGAGACTGAGGTTGTGAAGGCAAATGGCTCAGCTGAGGCAGCTCTTCCTGCTGTTGAGCCTCAGCCTGCTGAGGAGTGGGATAAGGCAGGATCCTCACCCTCAACCCAGAAGCGGGGGAGTAGTGTAGTGTGGGATCATTTTGAGGTGGCAGATGATCCCAGGTTTGTCATCTGCCAGTACTGCCAAAGGCACATGAGCCGTGGCAAGGATGTGAGACACTTTTCCATCACAGCAATGCTGATACATCTGAGGAGGCAGCACCCCCTTGCCCTTCTTCCTGCTCAGCCTGGCACCAGTCTGAGCATGCTGAAAAGGAAATCCCATGCTCGCTCCAAAGCTCCCTTCCCCTCAAAGCAGAGGCAGGCCACCCTGGACCAGTGGGGTAAGAAAGGGGGGTGCGTTCCCAAGGTCAGCAAGATAACGCAGAGCATTGGGGAGATGCTTTCTCTGGATAACCAGCCTTTCTCCCTAGATGAGTGGCCAGGGTTCAGGCAGTTCATAGCACTTCTGGCCCCATCTTACAAAGTGCCCGCACACACCACCTTTAGCACAACAGTGGTGCCCTCCCTGTATGAGGCATGCAGGGAGTGCTTGAGGGAGGAGCTGTGCAAGACAGGGCTGCAGGTAGCCTTGCACTTCACCTCTGACATCTGGAGCAGCCGGGGTGGAGAACATGCCTACCTCTCCCTCACAGGGCACTGGCGCGATTAGTCAGGCCATCAGTGGGCTCTACTGCAAGCCGAGGTGCTGGATGAGTCCCACATGGCAAGGGAAATCATGGAGGCCATGAACCGCATGGTGCAGGGGTGGCTTGTTGGGCAGGCTGAGCTCGCCCACAGGTTCATGGTCACTGGCAATGTGCCCAATATGGTGAAGGCTGTCCGTGATGCCAACTTTGTTGGCATCCGCTGTGTGGCACACAGGCTGCACCTAATAGTGAGGGATGCCTTGGAGGAGGACAGGACTGCTAGTGACAGTGCCACGACCACTACTGCTACAAGCCAGCTGATTTTGAAATGCAGGAAGGTGGCGGGATACTTCCACCGCAGCATCAAGGGGGGCAAGATGCTGCAGGAGAAACCGGCAGAGCTGAGCATCCCGCAGCACAATCATACAGGATGGGGAGACTTGGTGGAACTCCACATACCTGATGCTTGAAAGGTTGGTGGAGCAGCAGAAGGCCATCCATGAGATGACTTTGCTTGGGGAGATTGGGATGAGTGGCCTCCTGAACAGAGCTAAGTGGGGTACCATCTCCCAAATCTTTTTGTTTCTCAAGCCCTTCCTTGAGGCCACCGAGACCCTTAGCACTGGCAATTGCCTCCTCAGCCAGGTGATCCCCCTAGTGAGGGAACTGGAGAACCAAATGGAGAAGTTCAAGGGGATCAATGTTCCTGGCTGGGGCAGACCATTGTCACAAGACATGCAGGCAATGGTGAGGCAGCTGAAGGAGGGCATCAGGAGACAGCTGGATCCCTTGTGGTACAGTATGGTCCACATGATGGCAGGTATGTGCAACCCAAGGGTGAAGTAAGCACGTGCACTGGCAGCACCAAAATCCTCGATCATTGGATGCAGGTGCTGGTCAACAAAGTCAGAGAGGCCTAAGGGCAGAAGCAGGGGATGTGGAAGAGGGGGATCCACCTTCCTGTGCCAGCACTCCCAGCACCAGCACTGGTGTCAGCACCAGCCAGTCTCCTCCATGCCAGCCACTGCCCATGTGGGCCATGGGCACGACTTCAATGCTGGGGTCCAAACACACAAGACCCCCACCTCGGGCAGGTAGCACCAAGGCCTTGGTGGCTACCTATCTCACTGAGGATGTGGAGCCACTGGACTGTGACCCTTTGGCCTACTGGGCGAGCCGCAGCCAGATGTGGCAGGATCTGGCCATGGTTGCCCAGCAACACCTGTCCTGTCCACCAACCAGTGTTCCAAGTGAGAGTGTTTTCTAGCATTGCTGGGGATGTTGTGACACCCCACCATACCTGCTTGGATCCTGCTTTGGTGGAGCAGCTGGTGTTCCTAAAAGTGACCCTCCCACTGCTGGGGTTCCCCAAGCTCCACCTGCAGACAGACTGAGTACCACCCTCCTCCCTCTGTCTACACCAGTTTCCTTTTTTGAGTTTTTAAAAGCTGAGTAATGCCCCGCTCTCAGCTGGAGGGGGCACAAACTGCATCACCAGCCAGCAGGGGAAGAACATGTCCCTGATGAGCTCATTCCCTTGCCAGGACAAACCTGGAGGTATGGGATTGGGGCTATGGGGAAGGAGGAGGCCCCAGGCCCCGGGCATGACCACTAAAACTGCACCCTGCCAGGGTAGGGAGGCCTGGTGGGACTGCTGGTGGCGTGGCAGCCCTTTAAATGCCAGGACCAATGATCCCCTGGTGAAAGGCAGTTAGGAGGCACCATAACATCCAGCTAATGCACGCACACACAAAGTCCTGGCTGGGGAATGCCCAGACCTGTCATGTATTTGACAGGCCTGATGCTTGCTGGTTGCAATGCAGTTGTGAGGTTCCCGGTGAGCTCAGCTTAGCTGCCTTGGATGCTAGCTTTTGTGTTGAAAACCCCTTTGTCAGGCTGAGGAAGTACCTGCAGTTGGTCCTGGATGGAAGGAATAGTAAAGAAGCCAGAGGCTGGCCTGGTCCGCAATGCAGGCAAGAAAGCCAGTCAGTGAAAATGGAAATGGAGGCATCAGGAAGTGAGAGACAGACTGAGGTGGGAGGTAGGGGGGAAAGGGGGATGTAGCAGTGCAGGTAAAAGTCCAAAGGTGCCTGGGATGTCAGATGTCCAGCAGATCACAGTGTGCCAGAACTCCACTGTCTATATTGAGTCCATGAGTTTCTGTACCTACTACCTAGGAGGCTGATGAAGTGCAGTTCATAGGCCCAGCTCAATATACACAGTGGGATGCTGACATACTGAGACCTGCCAGACATCTGACACCCCAAGCACCTCTGCACTTTTACCTGCACTGCTACATCCCCCTTTCCCCCCTACCTCCCACCTCAGTCTGTCTCTCACTTCCTGATGCCTCCATTTCCATTTTCACTGACTGGCTTTCTTGCCTGCATTGGGGCCCAGGCCAGCCTCTGGCTTCTTTACTATTCCTTCAATCCAAGACCAACTGCAGATACTTCCTCAGCCTGACAAAGAGGTTTTCAACCCTAAAGCTTGCAAAGATATATATTTTAAGTACTCCTTTTTCTTTCATAATACACATATAGACATAAAAGGACAAGATAAGCCATCACACATCATGAGTAACATCATATATCCAACACAGCACAACATCTTTACTACTTGCTGTCAATTCCTTTATAAAAAGGAAGGCTCTGTGTCAGTTCTATTTGGGTACCTTTGATGCTGCTGCTGATGCTACTGGTGTTGAGCCAGCGCAGTTATTTTACCTGTTGTCACATAAAGTTGAGGACTGGGCGTGAAGCTGTAGGGGAGGAGGAGGCCTCACTGGGGCACACTGCCATATTGTGCAGAGGCCCCAGTGCCAGGAAGGGTGCACCTTAACACAGACAGAGTGTCACCCACCCACGTCATGAGTTTTATCTGATAGCAGCCAGAGGTGCAGAGCCCCAGGAGCCAGACTCCCCTAGTGAGACACACACACAGCTGGCAGGCTTTGTGGCCTCAGCAGGGGCCACCACCCCTGCAGTTTTCAGCCTGCTGCGCTTTAACACACACAGGGTAATCTATGTCATGAGTTTTGCCTGTCTGAAGCTTGAGGTGCAGTTCCCCCCAAACCCCTGCACCTATCTTCTTGAAACTTGGCAGGCTTTGTGGCTTCACCAGGGGCTATGACCCTGGCAGTCCCCCCTCACCCCCCCCCGCCCCCGTGGTGTAACAGATAGACGTGACAGGAGTTTTGCTTTCATGAATTTGGGGTGCAGTTCTCCCCAAACCCCTGCACTTATCTTCCTGAAACTTGTCAGGCTTCATGCTCTCAGCAGGGGCTACCACCCCTGTAAGTTTCACCTAAATCAGACAACAAACAACAAAGTTATAGATATTTCATTGATCTCCCATTATACCCTACGGCCAAATCTCCGAGGTAGCTCTGAAGCTTCGGAGACGCTTCAGACAGATCGAAACGGCAAACCAATTCTGAGCTCTGGAACAGATCACTGACATCCAAAGCAGCTGGATCCAAAGCCAGATCTAATACCTGCCTATTTGCACAGGCCTAATTTTGAATCTCCTTTGCCTTTTCTTTCCACCATCTGTTCTTCATATCATGGATCCTCCTTTGGATCTCTGCCTTGGCTTGTGGGTGATTCAGTTTCTTATAATTGATGTTAGTCTGCCAAGCACAAATGGGTTTGTGCTTGCAATCAATCAACTCTTGGATCTCTCTGTCATTCTCATTAAACCAGTCTTAATGTTTCCTGGTAGAGAATCTAAATGTCTCCTCACCAGCTTGATTGCTGACATTTTCCCATTGTTGTTGATTGGAATTTGCCAGTTTTTCATTGAGGCATTGGTGAAAAAGGTCTTGCTTGATTGGACCCTTGTGTCCTTCAACATTGCTTTTCCATCAGCACTGCTTCTGCTGCAACCATCATTTGAGAGCCAGTTTGAGTGATGTAACTGGGTGAATGTGCCAGTGATTGGTCCAGCAATAGTCAGTTCCTAGCATAGCTTGGATGATGTGGACAAGCTTGCAATCCCAGGCATAAATAATGACATTATCAATCAGGTTCCAGTGCTTAGATCACGTGTGTTGCCATTTTGTCTTGTGCCTGTTTTTATGGTGGAACAGGGTGGTGGGAATGGTGAGTCCATGTTCTGTGCACTTGGTCAAGCAGAGAATGCTGTTAGAATTGATCTTTTCCCATTCCTTCCTTGCTGATGGTTCTGTTCCAAAAGTTTGAATTCCTTCTGACTCTGGAATTGAAATCACCAAGCAGAAGAAGCCTGCCTCCCTCCAGAATATCAGAAAAGACTTGGTCAAGGTAGATATAGAATTCCTCTTTGGTTCCATTGGCAGTGTCAAGAGTTGGGGCATGCACACTGATGACAGTGGTGTGTTGGCTTCCTGCTAGTTTAAGGTGGTGAGTCATTAAGTACTCATTAATTCTGATAGGGAACTCACTGATTTGATATATGATTTCATTCTTAATGGCAAAGCCAAGTTCATGACGTCAGTGTTCTTGTTCCTGTTTACCCCTCCAAAAGAGGGTAAAGCCACATTTTGTTCTTTGAGCTGCCCATCTCCTGCTTACCAGGTCTGCCCAGTTCAACATTGTCAAGATTGTGTCACTTGAGTTCTTAAGCCATGACTGGTGCAGCACTCTGGACATTCACTATTAGGAATATGTATGAGGGTTTTGATGTTCCAGGTCCCAAAACTGATTGTGTGTCTTCATTCATTTTAACCACAGTAAATATGATCCCACTGAACAGTTACTCAGTCAGGAAACAAGTAGGCAGACTATGTTCAGAGAACCCTTTCTAACCCCCTCCCCATGGGGGGTGAGCAGAGTGGATCCTGAAGAGGGCTGCTCAGTCACAGTTACCATTGCTGAATTGCACTCCTGCCTCATCAAAATGCTAGATGACCTTCTTGTAACTGCTGCCTTCATGTCAGTTCATGACTAAGAAATCCAACATTGCCTTAAAAGTGCAATTGCAAACTTCAAACACCTGAGGAAACAAACAGTCAAAGACAGCAGCATGAGATCCAACACCAAACTTATGGTTTATCAGCAGTCATGATCCCCACCTTTCTGTACAGATTTGAGGCACTGACAATATACAGGAGAAGCCTCAAGTCATTGGAGATGTACCATCAATGCTGCCTGTGGAAGATCCTTCAAGTCCAGTGGGAATATAGACACATCAACTGGCCAAGTTTGCAGACAACACCAAGTTATGGGGAAGCACGGTCATGCTTGAAGGTAGGCTGCAGATACAGGTGGATCTAGACAGGCTGGCAAGTTGGGAGGATCAGAAATAGATGAAGTTCTACATCTAGAAATGTAAAGTGCTCCACCTGGGGATGAAAAATCCCCTACACGCCTACAGGCTTGGCAACACGAATCTGACCAGCATTACAAATGAAAAGGACCTGGGAGTAATAACTGACCACAGTATGAACATGAGCTGGCAGTGTGACACTGTAGCCAGCAGGACTAATAATACCCTGCCATGCATCAATCAATGCATCTCCAGTGAAACCAAGGACATGTTTTTTCCACTCTACTTGGCATTGATGAGACGACATCTGGAGTATTGCATCCAATTCTGGGTGCCACACTTTAACAATGATGTGATAAAGCTTGAGAGATTCCAGAGAAGGGCCACCCATATATTCAGAGATTTGCATAGCAAGACATACAAAGAAAGGCTGAGGACCTGGGACTCTTGAGCCTGAAGGAGAGAAGGCTGAGAGGGAATGTGGTAGCAGCTTACTGCTGCATCAAGGGTGTACATCAAGGACTCAGTAAACAACTGTTCACCAGGGGCAAATGAGGAGTAATGGTCACAAACTCCTTGAAGACCATTTCAGGCTCAACATTAGGAAAAACTTCTCAGCCAGGGTGTCCAGACTGTGGAGTAAGCTCCTTCCAGAGGTAGTGCAATCACCTACCCTGAAAATCAGAGGAGACTGGAAGGTCATCTTGCTGGGGTCATCTGACCCCAGTTGTCTCTCCTGCTTGGTGCAGGGGGCTGGACCCAGTGATCTTCTGAGGTCTCTTCCAGTCCTACAGTCTATGAACCTATGAACATTAGTATCATTGGCGATGATTATCCAGCATCAACTTTGCTGGGCCAGCCACATCATCTAGATGCCTGACTCCAGAATCCTGAAGCAAGTTTTATTTTCCCAGCTCAGTCAAGGTGTACGCTCAAGAGGAGGGCAGACAAAGCACTTCAAGGATGTCCTCAAGGTCAGCTTGAAAAAATGTAACATTGACATCAACTCATGAAACACTATCACCCAGGATTGTCCCAAATGGAGAATGAGTCTGCTACAAATATCTCAGTACTTTGAAACCTTATGACAACAACAGGAAAAGGAAAAGTGGGAGCAGCAGAAACAGTGTGCTGTGGACCAAATCAAGAATCCAGAGCCATCCACCTGTCATGTAAACATATTCGTGAGTTGCAACAGAATCTGTGGATCCCAGTTCAGCCTTACTAGACATCTTTGGACCCACAGATAAAGTAATCATGAGAGATAGTTATCCTCAACTGTGAGGGATTGCCGATATATATATATATATATATATATAAATAAATATATATATATGTATGTGTGGGCCCAAGATGAAAGCTACTGATAAATGAGATAGAGAAAAAGAACAGACTCAAATAACTAGAAACAAAATCAAATTTCCAAACAGGAGAAACTAAAGCCTATTGGGAAACTCCTTTGATTTCACCTAGCTGAAGAAATCAAAACACATTCTACATGCCCACAAGATTTCCTCTCCTCTTCTCTTTCCAAAAATGCCAGTTCCCTCCGGAGCTTCAGAGTTCATGTAAGTCCCCTCAGCCTGAGGACAATGTCTCACTGAAATGCATAGGGCAGTGTACAGTGCAATTAGCTATTAGTATGCATCAGCTTTGAAAGTGTCTGGACACTGACTTTTCTGTGAATACTATGTTGATGTTGACTTTACATTGTTATAACTTTGGGCTGTCCTGAATCATGGTTCAGAATTCAGTAATATTTCCTAATTTACCTCACTTGAGAAGAGCAAGGAAAGATGAGGAGGGAATGAAGTGGATGCTGTTGAGGATATTCTTAGCCAAAATTCTGGCTTCTTAGTCTCACAAGGCATCCATTATTGAATATAGTGACTGTGTAAATGGCCTTTGAGGCTATTTATGCAGATTTTAGGTCTTATGCTCCATAAGAAGGTCCATCATTCCATGCAAGCCAAAAAATTAATTTGATAAAGATAAAAGCCACCCTACTTTTCACCAAATAGCTAGGATCGTGTTCTAGGCCCCCTTTTGAAGGCAATTTAAACTTGCATCTTTCACTTCATAGTTTCATAGTAGCTAGGGTCAGGAGGGACCTGAACAGATCATCTAGCCTGACCCCCTGACACAGGCATGAATGAATGCTGGGTTCACAAGACCCCAGACAGGTGATCATCCAACCTCCTCTTGAATTTGCCCAAGGTAGGGGCGAGGACCATTTCCCTGGGAAGTTGGTTCCAGATTTTGGCCACCCTAACTGTAAAATGTTGCCTTCTGATCTCCAACCTAAACCTGTTCTCCATCAGCTTATTACCATTGTTCCTTGTCACCCCAGGTGGTGCTGGGGAGAAAAGGGCTCTGCCAATTTGCTGTTGATCTCCCCTGATGAGCTTGTAGGCAGCCACCAGGTCCCCCCTCAGCCTCCTTTTGCTGAGGCTGAACAGGTTCAGGTCCCTCAGTCTCTCCTCATAGGGCCTGTCCTGCTGCCCTCTCATCAAGCGGGTGTCCCTCCTCTGAACCTCTCCAGGCTGGCCACATCCCTTTTGAAGCGCGGTGCCCAGTACTAGACGCAATACTCCAACTGCGGCCTGACCAAAGTCACATAGAAGGGTAGTATCTCTTCCCAGCAATCCACCAGGCCATGGGCTAAGTACTCTACACCATTTGTCTTAAAATTAGCCCACTACCAAGACAGAAACATATGTGAGGCCAGACAGGAGCCAAGAGGGAATGTGGCTCAATGAGATGAGCACTATCTTAGAAGGGAAGGGGCCCGAATTTGGCTTCTCCTCACACTTGCTAGTCTTTGAACAAAACAGAAAGGCAGCAATAAGGTTTGTGTGACCAGATTCTGAAATAGACTCCCAGTGGGGGTGGTGCAGGCACCTATCCTGGGGTTCTTAAAAAGAAGACTGGATGCACACCTTGCTGGGGTTATTTGACCCCAGCAGTCTTTCCTGCCAGGCGCAGGGGGGCTGGACCCAATGATCTCATGAGGTCCCTTCCAGCCCTAAACGTCTGTGAATCTGTGAATGCATCTGCTGCACAGATGGCAGGAAGTCAGATTATCTCATCTATATGAAATTGCCCTGTATCCTCTCCTGACTGTACCATAAACTTATGGGAAATAGATTTCAGAGCTGATGCAGCTGTTTTCAGGGGCGGGGGTGGAGGCGGGGGCGGGGGGTGGAATCCTGATGGAGCCATCATATGTAATGCCTTGGACCTAAAAGCTCTCATTATCCAGCCTCAGGAGCACCACCTCTTGAGCTCTTGCTGTAATAAGTCTGCCATTACTGGTGCAGGAGGCTACAGAAGATAGGCTAGCAAACTGACAGACTTTCTTTGGAGAAGGGCAGTATCATTCTTCCAAACAAAGACAAAGGGTCCATTGTCAGTGGCTTGAATATCATTGGAAGGAGCAGTGGGTCCCTCAGAGATCAAGAGGGCAGAGTGGTTTGGGGGAGGCATCCTGTGCTGTGATTCACGGCCAATCATTTGGCTTTGGAGAAGGTGCTGGCACAGTGCAGGGAGTTTGGTTTTCATGCTGAAAGAAAGTGACTGGAGTGCCCTGGGAGCTGTGGAAGCGGGTGTTGATCCATAGGGCAGAAGGACTGAGTGGAGAGTCACATGGAAGGGTTTGGTGCAGCTGGGATATCCAAACCAACCCAGCAATGATGATGAGGGATTCATTCAGGAGACAGGGATCAGAACAAGGTAAGCAACAGAGGGTTTTTTGCTTATTTTGCTTATTAACTTTTGTGCTGTTTGTCAACAGCTGCATGCACCAGAGCTGCAAGCAAGGTACATTCACATTATAGAAGATAACTGAGAAGTGTGGTGCCTTCACACCTGAGACTAGGGGCACTGGCTGAACCTACCTTCCATGAAAATAAAGGTATTTCACCAGTGTCCATTGCTGGTTTGAGCTGAGATATGCACAGGGACTTGTATAATCAGCATGCTGTAACTCTGGTGATCAGGAGGCAGGGATACAGATATGTAAGGTCATGGGAAAAAGACTATGTGCTGAGTTCACTCAGCAGTCCTTCCAGAGCAGCACAGAGCAACAGCAATTGTGCTAATAGCACCGGAGAGGAGGAAACTTGTGGCACTCAGCTGTTGTGGTGTTCCCTGTGTTAGCGAAGTGGGAGATTATGGCCTCAGACATGACCCACTCCTGAGTCATGTCTGAGTACTTAAGAAGATGCCTCTTGAGCTGTTTATTCAACTGATGTGATCAACGTGCTTGTTGGGCTCTTTTCACTCATTGTTGTTTTTTTCCACTCATTAATCTTGCTTAATTGTACAGGTAATGGAAAGGCTCATTGCAGATGCAGACAGGCTTTCTGCATTCAGAAGCAGGCCCTTCAGATAGGCACAGCTGATATATTGTGATCCCAGCTTGGCTGCTTGCTAGTGGAAAGATAGCTGTACAACATCAAGCTATAGATCCCTATTCTGGACACTCCATAGTGTTAATGCAGCAAGGGATGTGATAGAGACCCCCAGTTTTATGAAGGGACCACCTGCCATAAATGCCCATCCCAAGCATTTAACCATAGTATTTGTCAAGCAACCATCTGCCCAACATAGCTAGAGATCAGGCAGGCATTGTCTCAGTACAGCAGCCCCTTCTGCTAAGAGACCAGCCAAACCAGTTTGGAGTCCCATGAGGTAACCGTTAAAGACCATACAGACTGATTCTCATTTCCACAATTGACTCTTTACACCACACTGTGTAGAGATCTTTAAACTGTGTGCAATTTTTATTTATATATTATGTGTTGGAGTAATCTCACTGACATCAATGCACTGGGTACTTTTGTGCCTCATACATCATTGTATTTGTTTACTACTGTGGACAGAGCATGAACATTTGCTCAATAAGAATGGTAGCTAAGCAAAAGTCTGCAGTAGAAGCACAGTTAGAGCAGCTTTCATCATCTTCGAAAATCTTACTGTAATTAGTGGATTATACCAAGAAACATTACTTTCAAAAGGTAAGTTTGCAAGGTCAAGCTCCTTGAAGGTCCAAAGTATCATCATTAGGGTTGCCAACATGGGAAACTTTGATTATTTGTAAACTGTTTTCCCCTAGAAAAAAATATTTTGAAGGAAAATTCTGACCAGCTCTCCTGACAAAATAGAATTTCCATTGGGTGGAACCATATTCCTTATCCATGTGGGCACAAATGACACAGCTCAGAGCAATCCCAGGCATATAATGAGAGACTACAGAGCTCTGGCAGTGGGGCTTAGGGGGTTGGGGGCACAGGTGGTCTTTTCCTCGCTCCTCCTGGTTGTGGGTCATGGACTGAGGAGGGAGAGATGGGTTGAGATAGTCAACCAGAGACTGTGGCACTGGTGTCATTGTGAAGGCTGCGGCTTTCATGATCAGAGCTCACTATTTGGTGAGGGAGGCAGTGGGCTGCTGGGAAGAGACAGCCTCCACCTCACTCCACTGGGGTGGAGGCTCTTCTCAGCCAGACTGGCTGACCTGCTCCACTGGGATTTAAACTGAGCCTGCTGGGGGAGTACTGCCACTGCTAGCACACTGGGCAGTTTTTGTAAACCCAGCAGACTAAGGCACTCAAGGGAACCCACCCCTACCCCAGCCCCAGAGCGATCTGTAGGAAAGGCAAGGGCCCCCAATGGAACACTTACATGCCTGTACACCAGTGCCAGAAACCTGGGGAACAAACAGGAGGAACTGGTCCTCTTGCTAAACCAAAAGGATTACAATCTCATAGGGATAACGGAGACCTGGTGGGACTCCACCTATGACTGGGCCACAGGTATAGACAGCTATACCTTGTACAGGAGAGATCATGTGGACAAAAGGGGTTGGGGGGTAGCTCTTTATGAGCTACACGTCCCTGCAAGCTGACATTGGCACCCAGGGGGGATGATTGGAGACTCTCTGGGTCAAAATCTGTGGTGAACAAAGCACAGGGGACACAATGGTGGGGGTCTACTACAGACCTCCTAGTCAGGATCAAGAGTTTGACCAGGAATTCACCATGGTTGTCATAGGAGATTTCAATTACCCTGACATCTCGTGGGAAGAGTACTCAGGCAAATCCGAATGGTTGCAAAGCTTCCTCATGTGCGTGGATAAGCTCTATCTGACTCAAGAAGCGTATGGACTAATGAGAAGCAAAGCACTGCTTGACCTGGTACTGGCAACAGGGCATGACTTAATCAGCAATCTAGTGATTGAAGGGAAGCTAGGAGACAGTGACCATGAGCTGATCACCTTCACCATCAGCTGTAAAGCAGGCAAGTCAGTCAGCAAAGGAGAAGTCCTCAACTTCAGGAAAGATGACTTTGACAAGCTCAGGAGGCTTGTTGGCATGGCCCTAAGGGACCATGACCCAAAGGGAAGGGGAGTTCAGGGACAGTGGTTACTCCTGAAGGGAGTGATCCTGAAAGCACAAGCAATGTCTATCCCATCTCAGAGGAAAGGCAGCAAAAGGGCACATCAACCTGCCTGGCTTTGCAGGGAACTACTGGACCTTCTGTGACTAAAAAGAAAGGCCTATAAAGGATGGAAGGCTGGATCCACCCCAAAGGAAGAGTACTCTGCACTGGTCCGGACCTGTAGGGAGTGAACCAGGAAAGCCAAGGCTGTGACTGAACTCCACCTGGCTTCACGTATCAAAGACAATAAAAATTCCTTTTTGAGATATGCAGGGAGCTGGAGGAAAAACAGGGGTAACACTGGACCCCTACTAAATCATATGGGTCAATTGAAAACGAAACCCAGGAAAAAGCCAAACTGCTCATTGGGTATTTTGCGTTAGTTTTTCACCGGCCCCAAGGGACAGCCCTGCTCAATATGGTATGGTACAACCAGGGTGAGGGAGAACTGTTACCCTTCATCAGTGTTCACCATGTGAAGGAACACCTTGAGAGGCTGGACACCTTCAAGTCAGCTGGCCCAGGCAGCTTACACCCCAGAGTACTTAAGGAGCCAGCAAGCATCATAGCTTGGCCACTGGCACAGATCTTTGAGAACTCGTGGCGCTCAGGCGAAGTGCCCGAAGATTGGAAGAAAGCCAATGTGGTGCCTATCTTCAAGAAAGGGAGAAAAGTAGATCCGGGGAACTACAGGCCCATTAGCCTGACCTCCATCCCTGGGAAGATCTTGGAAAAAATCATCAAAGAGACCATTCTTGACAAACCGGCTGAAGGCAACTTCTTGAGGGATAATCAGCATGGGTTTATTGCATATAGGTCTTGCCTGACCAATCTCATCTCCTTCTATGACCAGGTGACATATCACTTGGGCAAGGGAGAAGAGATTGATGTCATATATCTCGACATTAAAAAAGCTTTCGATCTGGTATCCCATGATTGTCTTATAGAAAAACTGGCCAATTGTGGCCTCAGCTACATCACAGTCTGCTGGCTGGGGAATTGGCTTTGAGGTCGGACCCAGAGAGTGGTAGCTAATGGAAGTCAATCATTGTGGTTCACCATGACCAGTGGGGTCCCCTAAGGCTCTGTCCTTGGGCCTATCCTGTTCAACATCTTCATTAATGATGTGGACATTGGTGTCAGAAGCAGACTGGCCAAGTCTGCTGATGACACCAAACTTTGGGGAAAAGCGTCCACACCCGAGGACAGGATGGTGATCCAGGCTGACCTTGACAGGCTTGGAAAATGGGTGCATGAAAACCTGATGGCCTTCAACTCTGAAAAATGCAAGGTACTCCACCTTGGGAAGAAAAACCCACAGCATGCTTATAGGCTCAGCAGTGCTACGCTAGCTAGCACCACGGCTAAAAGGGACTTTGGGGTCATGATTGACCACAAGATGAATATGAGCCACCAATGTGATGTTGCAGCCGGCAAAGCTCTGACTTGCATTCATAGATGTTTCTCTAGCAAATCCCAGGATGTCATCCTCCCACTGTACTCAGCCTTGGTAAGGCCGCAGCTGGAGTACTGTATCCAATTCTCAGCTCCACAATTTAAAAGGTATGTGGAGAAGCTTGAGAGAGTCCAGAGGAGAGCCTTGTGCATTATCAGAGGGCAGGAAAACAGGACCTATGGTGACAGGCTGAGAGCAACAGGACTCTTCAGCCTGGAAAAGCACAGGCTCAGAGGGGACCTGGTGGATGCCTATAAGTATATAAGGGGTGTACATCAGGATCTGGGGGAACGCCTGTTCACCAGAGAGCCCCATGGGATGACAAGGTCAAACAGTCACAAACTTCTCCAAGACCATTTCAGGCTGGACATAAGGAAGAACTTCTTTACAGTCCGAGCCCCCAAGGCCTGGAACAGGTTGCCACCAGAGGTGGTGCAAGCACCTACTTTTGATTCCTTTAAGAGTCAATTGGGCATTTATCTTGATGGGATCCTGGGACCCCAGCTGACTTCCTGCCCCTGGGAATGGGGGCTGGACTCAATGATCTTCCGAGGTCCCTTCCAGCCCTAATGTCTATGAAATCTATGAAATCTATTAAATATTTTCACACAGTGTGGGTCAGTAGCAAGAATTAAAGTATTACGTACACAGCATAGATGTCTACTACTTCTACTGTCAGCATAGCTGCTAACTGGTATCATAGAACCATAAAATCATCATAGAAAATTAGGGTTGGAAGGGACTTCAGGGACATGTTTGCACATGCAGGGGTGTGAGCTTGCAGCAGCACAAATAGCAGTTCCACAAATTTGTGCCTCAGCTTACTTGCCTGAACATGTGTTTTGGTGTGGGGTAATTTGTGCCACTTCGGGCAAACTGACTCTGCACAGCTCCTCCCAAATCTTTAGGCAGGGGGGAGCTGGAGGCTTGGAGCTGGAGGCTTGATGGCCATGTCAGTGGAGGCCTACAGTTGGCGCAGCTCCTCAAAGCTATCCCACACCAGCTGCCACTCCTCCTCAGTCTGGTGCTGCAGGTCCATCATCCTGACCCACACCTCCTCCAGGGCCAGCACCTGGTCATGGTAGGAGAGGTGGAACGCATGGGCCTCCCAGTGGTGTGCCTGCTCCATCTGCAGTGACTCCTCCTGCAGGCTTGGGGTGCATGCAGGGCCTAAGGAGGAGTGGCCCACAGGAGAAAGGAGGGGCAGGTGGGTGGTAGAGAGAAGCTCCCAGTTCACCACACCAAATGTGGACTTGCCAGGCCTTGGTTACAGGCTGCCAATTCGACTCAGAGACCACGGATCTTGGGCCCTGGGTTGGGGCATGGAGGTGGAGCTGGAGCTTGACCAGGCCTCTGATGGGGGTGAGGCCTGGTGCCAAGCCCACCAGGGTGTGACCTCTGCCAACCTGGGTGACACCCTGGGCTGCTTCTCAGGCTCCTCCTCACTCCCAACGCTGTCCTACAAGAGGCAGGGGACCTGTAACTCAGGGCACCTCTCAGGCACTGGGTCTGGCCTGTGGTGTCTTCCCCTCACTGGATTCTAGCATGGTGGTGCAGCAGGCCTGGAGGATAGCCCGGTCTCTGGGGACTCTGGCTGGGCAATGGTCTGGATGCTACTGCTTGTGCTTCTCCACTGCTGGCAAAAGGAGTAGTGGCAGATCTCCCTGGCTGTGGGCCCCAGGATGCAGGCCAGCTCTTCATAGTGCAGTATGGTGGTTCACTCCACCCCTGAGCACCAGCTGGTATCACAGATGGCATGAAACTGCTGCTGCAATGACTTTTCCTTAGTCCAGCATGGCTGCCATGTCTTCTGGTGACCCGGCAGGCTCTGCCAGATGGGTCCCCCCACCTACCTCACAGTTATCATCAATGGTCCCTGCTGTGGCCTCTTGCCACTGTGGGTATCTTGCAGCTGAGGCTTGGGTAGGTCAGCCTCCAGGACACAGGAGGCTGGAGCAGGACAGGCCCTGGGTGCCAGGCAGCTCCAGAGCAGGCTGCTGAGAGCCCTTCTCTGCTCTTATTTGCTCCAGCATGCCTGGAAACATGCTGGAACAGCAGGGGGATGCAGCAGCCATAGGGATGCTCTGGTCAGCAGCCAGAGCATCTCAATGGAGGACTTAGTTTCCAGTTGCTTCATCACATGCTCCTGGAATGTTTGCCATGTTGCTTTTTTTGATGTGACTTTTTTTTGACACAGGGATCTCCTAGTTTCAGAAAAACCCACCATGCTATAAATTAGCAGTGCTGTGAATATTTGCATGTGCACTGCATGTGGTTTGCATTGCCTCAAATGGGTTTGAGGCACCACAAGCCACATGCGCACACTTGTGTGGGAGCACCCCGGGAAGTCATGTAGTCCAACCTTCTGCTCAAAGCAGGATCGTCTCAAACTATATCATCCCAGGCAAGGCTTTGTCTAGCCAGGTCTTAAAAACCTCCAAGGATGGTGGAGATTCCACAACTGCTCTGGGTAACATGTTCCAGTGATTTGCTACCCTCCTAGTGTGAAAGTTTTTCCTAATATCCAACCTAAACTTCCCTTGTTGCAACTTGAGGCCATTGCTCCTTGTTTTGTCATCAATCACCACTGAGAACAGTCTAGTTCCATCTTCTCATTTCCAGACTAAATAAGTCTAGTTCCCTCAGCCTCTCCTCATAAGTCATGTACCCCATCCCCTTCACCATTTTTGTTGCCCTCCACTAGACTCCAATTTTTCCACATCCTTTCCATAGCGGGGGGCCCAAAACTGAACCCAGTACTCCAGATGTGGCCTCACCAGTTTTTAATAGAGGGAAATAATCACTTCCCTCAATCGGCTGGCAATGTTCCTACCACTGTAGCCCAGTGTGCTATTAGTTTTCTTGGCACCAAGGGCACACTGTTGGCTCACATTCAGCTTATTGTCCACTGTCCACTGTATCCTTTTCTGCATAGCTTCTGCTTAACCAGTTGGTCCTCAGCATGTACCTGTGCATGGGATTGTTCCATCTAATTGCAGGATTTTGCACTACTTCTTATTGAACCTTATTAAACCTGACAGTTTGGGTATGGAGAGACTCAAGTCTACTGGATTCAATTCCTGATTCTGAAGGGATTTATTCTCTCATGAATATAAATGTCAACTGTATTATGGCCTTCCTTTCAAACCACCTTTCCTTCTCGTATTCACCCCTCAGATCCTTCCCTTCTGTGACTGTGAATTCCAATCCTTCCCTCCAGCCTTCTGCGTTACAATCACACTGCTTCCTCTTTTCCTCCACATTAGCTGGGCACCAGCAGAGAGGGCATTGACAGCACAGGAGGATGCCTGCCAGGGATGAGCTGCCAATATAGTTAACAAGGGGTTCTCACAAAATACTTTTGCTTAAATTCTGTGAAAACCCCATTATTCCAGTGTCACATGCGCAGCAGAGAAAAGCAAGTTTCAGCATCGTCCTAAGCAGGGAGACAGGTATCAGCTGCAGAACCCCAGAAATAATATTGAGGAGCAATAGGCCTCAAAGACATACCAATAATCAGAATGCCAAGCATTTCTTGGGATTAGTGCTGCTAGGAAGGATCACTGGCAAAAGAAAATGCAGATGTCCATTATGCTCTAGGATGTGACTCCCTTGAACTGAGGTTGCTGATTCTACAACCTCGGAGAAAAGAATGCTCTGAGAAAAGAATAATAAACAAAACAAAACACAAAGTTGTATAGGTTTTGATTTTTATGGGCATGTAGTTTCAACTGTTTTTTTCAGAGCATTTTGAGAGAATGTACATCTCTTATGTTAACTAATCTGAAGACTAGAATTGTACCTCAACATCCCCTTCAGCTTTTAATACTTTGCATTGATTTTGTATGGTAAACTCAATGTGCATACATTACTGTAGTTCAGCTGCTGAAAAACTACATGGAGGCAGCTAGTAAAGATTTAAGAGACTTGATCTGCAAAGCTGCTAAGCATCTGTACATTCTATGGCTTCCACTGCAATTATGGGTACTTAGCACCTCTTAAATGAGTCCTAAAGGTTCTCAAGCTTGTTACGCAAAACCTTCAGAACCAGGATTAGCAGGCACTTTTAAAAATTAGTAGCAGAATCTCTTGGGTTTTGAGTAAAAAATGTGAGAAGGTCCATCCAGCAAGGTCTTACATTAATATCATAAGCCAAATTTTTCTTTCTTGAAATTATAGTCGGTTGTGTGCCTGAGGGGAAAAGTCCATCCTCTCTTTGATTCAAAAGACATACTTCCTTTCTACAGTACCTGCATACATGATGAATGTAAGTCCTGTGGTAAAAAGCAATAGTACCTTGCAAAATCACTCTGAAGAAGGAGTCTTCAAAACTCTGGACAAAAATCTATTCTTGCTCAAGAGTTAGTCAGTGATAGAGGGATTCTATTTCCTTTTAGTTGTGCCAGTTGTATTTGGGACACTTATGTGGAAGTAGGGATTCTATTTCCCAGATGTGTATCTCTGGGAATGTAGAAGTCTATGCACACATACCTGAGCTTACCTTCTGGAAACAGACTGGAGAAGGGTGACATTCCCATGTTTTAGCTATAATAGGTAAGTGGTTAGGGCACTCAACTCAAGACCTAGGTTGCAAGTCCTCTTCTCTAAAGGGGTTTTGAACCTCTCTTTTATTGTCTTTCTGATACAGTATGCAAACCTCCCCACTACAGATCAGGCATTATAGAGGCCTCTCTCTGATGCTTCTTTTGAAACTGAGCTACTACCCCTTGCATTTAATAGTCATTGGAAAAAATGGATGGAGGCCAGTGTAGAGGGAAATTTCTACCTCATTGGGCACAAGGCTCCAGGCTATAATCCAGGTCCTCTCTCTTTTCCAGAAAAGCATCCATCTCAATAAGCCACATGCCCCTGGCTTACTTGTTTCCTTCTAGCCCCACATATTTTCCTTGCTTGGCTGCCCAGGGGCCAGCTTCAAAAGGAATTCCAGAACTGTGTGTAGAATCAGGCCTAACCTGCAGTCTGGTGGTTATAGAGTTAGGGTGGGAAGTCAGAGGTGGGAGTTCAAGCCCCCTCCAGTTGAGGGGCCTTAGATCTTTGTTTCCAGCTTCCTTCCCCAATCACTCAGCTTCTTCAGGTAAAATAGGGAGGCTACTACTGTGAACATCTACTAGTCATGTTTTTGGGCTGCTTATGTTTCCAGGCCTTTGACACTGATACATGCCTACAAGGGGCACATGAAGCCAGTGCATAACTCTTGCACATGCTCAATATATGCCTACTTGTATTGCCAAAGGAACAATATCCCTACCTCCCCATAAGTAAGAAACTGCCACTTACATGACCAAAGAGAAACACATTAAAGATGGCAGAATTCTGTTTCCTATATGTAGCAGTCACTTTATTCACCATCAAAATAGAGCCACCTCTTATAGTGAAGGCAACAATTACTTATCAGTGCTATCAACACTACATAGAAACCTGGTGGGGCTAGAGCTTTAAGGTTTGGATTTACTTCCCTTTTGAAATATAGTGCTTCAGAAGCATGGTGATCCCGCCCCTATAAGTGATGTCTGGTAGAGTACATTTAATCAAATACGCAGTATCCTTATGCAGCCGTCTCCACTTGCAGTTGTTAGAATGTCGTGCTATACAGGTTTCCCTCACTTTATGCGCGTTCTGTATGTGTGAATTTGCTTTTATGCAATGATCCTTTTTATACCAAAAACTCATTATATGCGAGGTAAATTCACTCTTATGCAATCAGTGAAGTGGAAGCCCACAGTCAGCTGCTCTGTGTGGCGGACTGTGGGAGTGACACACGGCACAATATAGTTTCCTATGTGGATCCCTGTTCTTCACTCGCTGTCTGCAACACATGTTTCTGTAGCTGCCATTAGGATAGAGCCCTGTGCTTGTGTGTACTGTCTGCTGTTGGTGAGTACCAAAATTGTCTTGTAAAAGTGGT
This sequence comes from Alligator sinensis, assembly GCF_000455745.1. Lineage (NCBI taxonomy): Eukaryota > Metazoa > Chordata > Crocodylia > Alligatoridae > Alligator > Alligator sinensis. Next base: position 544,065 of record NW_005842637.1, read on the forward strand.
AGAAATGGGTCTGGGGGTCAGTACAGTTGAGGTCTTGGAACGGATCCCTAGTTGTTACATTGTAAAGTAGGTTTCTTTTATGCAAATTCAAGTCATGTGCCATTTTCCGAGGACGCATGTATAGCATAAAGTGAGGAAAACCTGTATTTAACTCTTGGAACAACCCAAATGCCTGTGCTTTCTGCCCCTTCTGATATTAGCTCATTTTTTTCAAGGGAGCAAATTGTTATTCCTGTGTAACTTGTGGGGGAAATTTTGCTATATACAGAGCAATGCCAAGTAATGTGAAGCATCCAGGAAATCATTCTTTGGCACAACAGGCTGTATCATGGCTTTGATCCCACTGGAAGGCTGCTTTAAAGAGAAAATACAGCCTGGCTACTTTCATACTAGCACTTCTACATAGATCATGTATGAAAACCTTCAGGCCAAACTACAGACTCCTATATCCCCTAGTAGGCAAACTTCTCTTGAATTAATCTCTTTTGCTGTTCATCCTCCTAAAACATTTCCATGTGCATTTGGCTGGGAGAGGAAAAAATCAGACTCCAACATTTTGGAGATGTTGCCCAGTTAATTATGTTTACTTTAGAGTCCTGGTTCCTGCCTTGTGTTGTGATCAAGTATAAAATTAGACTTCACTAGTATGGCCAGTGACTAACACTGTATGAATTTTTCAGTAACTATTAAATGACAGTTTCTGCTGTAACTTAAGGTGCATTTCAGCCTTTTAAATTAATTTTAAAACAGGATACAATTTACTGCTATAGATTTGAGCAGTGAATTAAGGGTTTTCTTACCACCACCATCTTCCTGCCCCTCCCCCACCCCCCAGGTTTATAATTCCACCATCATCCTCCTGCCTCTCCACACAGGTTTATAATTACAGATGGGAATTTGACAAGTCAGGTTCTGAATAATGGCAAAGTTAAACTCCCCGATGTTGATCAAAAGAACCTGAAAGGGTTTTGCAATACATATTTATTAAGGATATTAGTAGCTGAAGTCCCTTTCAATCACCAGAGTTACATACTGGCATTTATCTGCTCAGAAAATTATCGCTAATGAAAAAAGAATTAAAAAAGGAAAATAGAATAAACCCCATTTCTGTCAGTGGAGGAATGTCCATGTGCTTCTTATGCAGAAGACATTCCAAGACCTGGAAGAAGTTACATTAATATAGTATTAAGGGCAAAAATGTAAGTAGCAGAGACAGAAGTGAGCTGTACTTTGATTCCACTTAATTGTAGCAAGAAAAACAGTTTTAGGATGAACTGGTGAACCTGAACTTTATGGTATGCAACCAGAGAAAGAGATAAAGTTATCTCATGCATGATAAATGTTCAGCCACCTTGTCCCACTTCCTTCTCCCTAGTCATAAGTTTTTGTGTGCCCACATAGAGACCCCTTGAGATTTATTTTCAGAGGTGCAGAATAATAGTATTGGGAGTCAATGGAATCTACAGGTGCCCCGCAACTATAGAACTGAAGCCTTTTATTTGTATCCTATTCTTCTCCATGTTCTTTTTCTTCCTTTGAATTTTACTAATTCCTCTGCATGGGATTTACCAAATAAAGCCAGGAAGAAATAAAATGGAATATTGAAAAGTGATTGCAGCATTTGGATAAGTTAATGAGTAGATAGGTCAGCTGGGGATAGAATCCTCAGCCTGCTTCTTGGTTATAAGACCAATATTCATCAACCTCACGCACACACAAGCTGACATGTCCAAGAAAAAGTGACAAGTGGAGATAGATGAGTCAATCTGGGCAGACTTCCATGTCCATTGGCCTGGAGAAATTTCATATTTCACACCCCTTATTTTGTCCCATGCAACTTCCCGTATTTTTTCTTGATTCCTTCAGGTGCCTCCAGTCCACCAGCATGTGACAAACATCTGTCCTTATGTCTCCAGATCAATAGTAGCTCACTTGCCTGAAGAGACTCCAGTATCCTACTGGCTCCCCAAGATCCTCTTCAACATAACTCTTCTCTGGCCCAACCAAATTCCAAAACAGTGTTAGTTCCATTTATTTTATTGCTGACCAGCCCAGGTGCCTACCAAAAATGTATATATCTCCTCTTTAGATCTCTTATGTTCAAAGATTCACAGATATTTTCAGCCCCTTTGTATATTAAACCCTTAGGGCCAGATCCTGTTTCACCTGTGCATATCTAAGCAGCATGTTCATAGCTGCATATGTTACGTTTTTGGCATTTGTATTTCCACATGCAACCAAACTGAGTCACATAGATATATGTGCACCTGTCCAAAGCAAAGTGTGTCCCCCCAGCTATGCCTACCTCTATGGAGCCCTGAGCTGCTGTTTGGCCCTACACAGCCTTGTGGCCACTAGGGTACTACCATCAGGCCAGGTGAGTGCAGGACAGTTACTGTTGGCTGCTGTAGTCCCTGGCCAGCCTGTGACCATCCCAGGGCCACCTGCTGGCTGCTTCTGGCAGAAGGGCCAGGGCCACCTGCCTCTTGCAGCCTGCCCTGTACCTGCAGCTGCTGTAGGACATAGCTTCTGCTATGTGGCTGCCAGTCCTGTGCCGTGCCCCTGTGCGGGACAGCAGCATGGGGGCCCAGAGAGCTGGTACATGACCCAGGATGGCATTCTCCTCCCCATACAGGTCCACACTGCCCACGTGCACATGTCTGTGACCTCCACCCAGGGCCTCAACTGGAGCCAGGAGGAGGTTGGTGACCTTGTGGCACTCTGGGGCGATGCAGAGGTGCAGGGCCAATTTGTGTGGGGAGGGCACTCGAATATCCATATGTATGAGGCACTGTTGGGCAGGATGTGGGTGTGCGGGCACAACTAGTCGGCAGTGCTTCATAAAGGCCAGCACTTTGCAGGCACAGTGGGTGGCTGTGCTTGACCAAAATTGTTGTTCCAGCTGTGCCTGCAAGATCATGCCCTTTATGAAGCAGCTGTCCCACATTTTGGTGCCTAGGGACCCAGGCCACAACCATGCTGTTTTTACCAGCACAGGTGACCTGCCCAAGCCTCTGCCTCACCCTGACCCCTCTGGTGACATATCACTAAAGGAGGGACCCTTGGGTGTTCATCATCCCATCCTGCCCAGCTCCCCAGCTGCACAGTCCCCTAGCAGCCTGGGGAGCCCTGGCCAGCGCCTGCCTCAGCAGCTGCATAGCTGTAGACCCCACCATGAGAAGCAGCCAGCCATGACACCACTGTCTGTCAGCAGACCCCCAGAAGTGAAGAACTTCCTTACAGGCCAGGTGCCTGCATGCTGTGCACCATGGGACCAGGACACTGGGGACGGCTGTATGCTATCACCAATGGGGAAGACCATGCCAAGCCACCAGCCTCACCAGCCCTGGACACACAGTAAGCCCCACACTGTGGGGAGGGCCTTCCCTGCCCCAGCTTCCACCCTGCCTCCCAGTCCCAGCCCCTGTCTTGGCCACCCCTGCCTACCCAGCCTCCCTGCACTCTTCTGTCCCCAGGTTCCCCCCTACCAGTGCTTAAGCTACTTAAGCTACAGCTTAAGCTACTTAAGCTACAGTTTAGGGCCTCACAATATGTGGGGCCTCTAAATAAGGAAAAAAAACAACCCTGACTCAATATCAAGTTTTATAATAATCAGTTGGTAAATAAAAGAGATAAAGGAGATATAGGAAAATTACTCTCTAAATATGGGCATTTTCATTCTAATATAACAAAAATATACATACATTATATTATTTTTATTGTATGGGACCTCTTAAACTGGACATAGTTTAGGGCCTTAGCATGTCATAATGTGGCACTGCCCCCCACAGCATGCAGAGAGGCAAGACACAGTACAAAACTTTATTGAGCAGCCTGTGCCCCCACAGCTAGGTGGCCATGGGCCTCGCACACCCCTAGGAAGGCATTGATGCCATTGGTGACGTCCTTTTCAGTAGCGGGGGGTGGGGACATGTAGCACTTCCACAGATAGCCCTCCAGGCAGTGGTGGAAGTTGTGAGGCAGCCACACTTGCTGTTGTAGCTCAGTCACATACCAGGTGTGCAGGTGTGCCTAGGGAACATTGAGAATCAGCAGCAGCAGGGCATAGTGGCATGGGCACCCTTCAGTCTGCACAAACAGCTCATCATACACCATCCCGGGCACACGTAGCAGGGGCATGCTTGAGGTACAGTGCTGGTGTGGGGGTTTGATCCCAAGAAGCCACTTTCGAGAGGCCCCCAGTGGGATGGGCAGGGGTGCATCCAGCTCTTTGCCCCAGTTGTCTGGAAACCCTGAACACCCAGAGCCTGGGCACTGTGGACTGGGCAGCAGTGCAGCACACCAGTTGGCCTACAGGAGCAGAGCGGGGGCAGCGGGATCTGCAGCCATGGCAGCAGGTAGTGCCAGCAGCCTGGCCTGTCCCATCCTGGGAAGGGGGTGAGGGAGTCAGGTTGCCTGCAGCCCCCACACAGCAGGCCACCAGCCTCAGGGGAGCAAGCAGCCACCTGGTATCAGGCCTGCCGACCTGACTTACCATGGTCCCTGGGCACTTCTGCATGGCCACCCCCCAATCTAAGACTGGGGAGCACACGGCCCCTGGTGCAGACCATCTTATCTCTGAAATGTGGCAAGCTCTCACACAAAACTTCTGTCTCCTGGATCTGAACATCCAGAATCTGGACATGGGGGAGAGGTTGCCTCTGGACGGGGATGCCTCTCCCCCATGGGTTAGGGACCCATGGGTTAGCATCTGGATGGGTTAGGAACACCACTGCCTACTGTTGGGGCCCTTTGCTTGTGCTGGCTGCACCAGAGGCACATGCAGGATGAGACCTCTCCTCCTCCAGGAGTTAGTTTCAATGGCCGAGAAGCAGGAGGAAACTGCATGGGCCTGGGAGGACAGGTGATGGGAGGAGGATCTTGCCCACCAGGACAGGTGGTGGGTGAAGGACTTAGCATTCCAGGATGAGTTCCTAGCCCTGAAGTGAGAGTGGATCCAGGTCATGCAGAAGCAGAATGTTATCCTGGGCTGGGCAGTGCAGGTGATGGATGATGACTGTTAGATCCTGTACACTGTCCTGGGCCTGGTGGTCTTGTTCATACTGCCTGCTGCCCAGCCCCTGTACCTAGCCCTGCAGGGCCCCTGGCAGCTTCCTGCCACCCCCCAGAAGGCTCCCATTTGAGCCTGGAAGTTCTCCACTGCCTCCTACCATCTCGAGCCTGTGGCCTGGCCCCCGCCCTGGGTCACCAGCCACCCACCTGGGCCCCGGCTTTCCACTGACCCCAGCTCCATATAGGCATGGAGCTGAAGATGCCTGGAGCAGTGCCAGGACTAGACATCGGCCTTTCTGGGCCTAGATTCCAGCAGCTAGAGGGGAAGATGCCCGTGCCAGAAGAGCCCTGGGTGTCATTGCCCCTGGGCGAACCCTCTGCTCACCATAGTCACCATGGCATATGGACCCATGGGAAAATGGTCAGTGGCTGGGGTGCTGGCTCCCTGCTCCCAGGGTCTGCCCCCTAGGCGCCCCTACCCCATGGCCCCCCACTCTGGAACACCAAAACAAAGACTTTGTAAATAGTTTTCACAGTGGAAAGAGGGCTTTATTGTTGGTGGGTGGAGAGGGTGGTGGAGGGGCCCTGTTTGTTGAGAGGGGATGGAGGAATAAAGGTTTCTTTTTTGAACACATGCCTACCATGAGAGTGGTGCTGGGGTTGGGCAGGGGGTAGAGTGGCTGTGGGTGGTGGGGAAAGCAGGCTAGAGAGGGTAGTGCTGCTGGAGGTGGTCTGCTAGAGCCTCCTGCACCTGGTTCCCTGGCTCCCACCAGCATGTGCGTGGCTCTCCTGGCACTTCAGAAGGGGGGATCCGTCACTGCTGCTGCCGCTAGAGGAGGTGCTCCCACTGCCAGGCTGTCTCCACCCACCAGATTTACTCTCCCCAGGCCTCACAGATATTATGCAGCACACATGCTTTAATGATGACCCAGGGGAGGTTCTCCTTGGTGACCTCTAGGTGGATGGTGAGGGAGCACTGCCAGCCCTTGAGGTGGCCAAAGGCACACTCAACCAGGACGTGGCCCAGGCACCATTTAAAGTGGGCCTTGTGGGGTCCAGGTGGCTGGGGTAGGGCCTCATCAGTCAGGGCCGGAGCATGTAGGCAGGGTCCCTGATGAGCAGAGGTGGGAACCATGACAATGCCCAGCTGCAAGTCTGGCATCCCCAGTGTAAAGTGCCCACTCTCCACCAGTCCCACCAGGCTGGAGTTGTGAAAGACATGGGCATTGTACACACTGCTCACCCAACTGGCATTCACATGCATAAATGTGTCTCGGTGGTCCACCATAGCCTGCAGGATCCAAGTGTGTAGTCCCCTGTGGTTGTAATAGGGGCAGTCTGCAAGGCAGGTGACTGGTATGTGGGTCCCATCCAGGGCACCAATACACTGAGGAAACCCCAGTGCATGGAACCCTGCCACCATCACCTGGGGGTCATGGACACAGAGGGGAGTATCCTCCAGCACATCCTGGAGGGCACCACACACCTCCAGTATGGCATCCCTGGCATTGACCTTGCCCATGCTGGACAGCTGGCCCACATACCAGAGGCTAGTGGGAATGGCCAGCTTCAAAAAGCATCAGGGTCAGGCTTGTGTTGGTAGGGAGGGCTGGGTGTATGCTGGTGACCTACTGCTCCAGGTGGGCCTGTAACTGCTGGAACAGGTCCCAGAAGGTGGCCTGGGTCATGTGGAAGCCATCCAGCCACTGATCATCATCCCAGGATGGCTGGATGAGGTGCTGCCACCAGTGCTGGCTCGTATGGTGGGCCCAGAAGCAGTGGGGTTGGAGACCTAGGAGGGTGACAGCGGCCCCAGTGGTGGCATTTTGGAGCCACTTGTTGGTGTCCCTGGTGGTGGCAGCTGCATAGTGGCAGTTTGGGGAGGGTGCGCTGCAGATGGGCAGATGGTTGCTGGTCGTGGAGGAGATGGGCAAAGCGAGATGGCCATGGGCCAGGCAGTGGTCAGCAGAGTGGGCCAGCAGGGTGATTGTGGTGGCCAGCAAGATCCTGGGATGCTGTTCATCACTGCCAGGGCCAGACGTGGGGGCAGCCATAGCACAAGGAGGCACAGTGGGCACAGACAAAACTGCCACATGCTGCCTCTGAACTTGCTATGCGGCTCCTAAACAAAGGAAGAAGCTGCCCAGAAAGCAGAGAGCTCTCCGACTTTTAAAGAGGGCTACCAGGCTGGTGGCAGCTGCAACTAGAGCAGGGGCAAGCAATTATTTTGGGTGGAGGGCCACTTACCCAGTTTTGGCAGGCTGTCGAGGGCTGCATGGGTAGCCCCACCCCGTGACAGGTGCCTCACCCCTTGACAGGTGCCCCGTCCCCTGGTCACCATCTTGGGACCAATGTCCCAATGTCTTGGGACCAATGTTCCAGGGCCAGCACCTGTGGGGCCCAGAGTGGGGCACAGGCCAGCAGGGGTCTATGGAGCCAGGCTGGGCCACACCAGCAGGGAGGGGGGAGCTGGCCCGGCTCCATAAAACCCCTGCCAGCTGGGACCCCGCACTCCTGCCACCCTGCTCTGGGCTCTATCAGCACTGGTGCTGGGACACTGGTGCAGGCCCTGTGTTCCCGGTGGCTCCCTGCCCACTCACACCCAGTGCCCCCCAGCCCCACAGTACAGGCGGGAGGAATTGCCCAGGCCTGACCCACTGCTCACCAGCAGGGAAGAAGCTGGCACTGAGCATGGGGGAAAGTGGCCCCTTGCCTGCCCTATGGCCAGCACTCCCTGCTGCAGCCACTCGCAGCCTATGCGGGGCTGTCCAAAGCAGGCACAGGCAGCTTCATGCTGGCCATGCCGCTGGCCATGCGGCAGGCAAGGCGCCACTTTTCCCCATGCTCTGCACCAGCTTGTAATCCACTCCACTGTTAGCATGGCAGTGGGGTGGGTTACAAGGTGGTGCTGAGCGTGGGGGAGGAAGAAAGCAGCCCCTCCCTCAGAAAGTGCCTGCTCCGGACAGCCCCACGCGGGCTGCGAGTGCCTGCAGTGCAGGGCACTGGCCATGGGGTAGGCGAGGGGCTGCTTTTCTCCACACAGAGAAGAAGCCCAGGGAACCTGGTGCCCCATGCTGCAGGCGCTCACAGCCCACGTGGGGCTGTCCGGAGCGGGCACAGGCAGCCCCAGATGGGCTGTGAGTAGCTTTAGCGTGGAGCACTGGGCGTGAGGTGGGGAGGGGCCACTAACCCCCATCCCTCATTTCTTCCCTGCCTGGGGTCCACCCCGCCCCCACTTACCTGAGCTTCCTATGCCAGGGCAGCCACATGCTTCTAGCCCAGAAACCCCAGCTGGGGCTTCCGGCTGGGGGGCGGGGCTGGGTGGGCTCCGCTATTGTGGGAGCCCACCAGGCTTCCACTGGGTCCTACTGCTCTTGGTTCCTGTCATTTTTGACAGGAACCAAGGGCAGAGAAATATTAATTTTCTACATTTTTTTAGGGGGTCCGCAGGCCAGACAGAATGGCCTCACGGGCCGGATGCGGCCCGTGGGTCATATTTTGCCCACCCCTGAACTAGAGCCTAGAGTTCCCCCACAAGTACCCCAGGGGTGTATTGCAGGGCTGCAGGGACCTGGGAGCAGATTTTCTCCCTAAGCATTGCATGTGTAAACATCTACCCAACAACCCTTACTACGCAGCAAATCTAGGCTGGAGTAAATGCACATGTTGACATGCCCACTGAGTTCTTGGCATCTCTCAGCTTATACCTATGCAGCCAAAAAGAGGTATTTGCTTTTGACAGGAGAAGGTGTAGACATTTCTAGTCAACAACAAATCTAAAAATGAACGTGTGTTTTCTGAATTCAACAAATTCCCAGCAGAAATAATGCTCAGCACCTGCCTTATGAAATATGTAATTAAGACAAGTTGTAGGGATACAAATCATGTTTTTTTTTCCATAATGCTGTCAGGTTTCTGTGCAGGGCAGCATGGGCTGATTATGAGAAAGAACTAAAATTCATACATTTGAAATACCTTCTATTTTCTTCTAATATGACTTTTATCCCTGCATTTTATTCTACTTAACAAAAATGGAAATTAATGCAAAGCATAACCCAGTAACATATTTGTTTTTAGCAATACAGGCAGTTTAAAGAATGCCCCATTCCTACACTACAATTAAAGAAAATTACCTGCTTATTTAATATTTACATTTAGGATAATTTTATATACAAATCAGTACTTCAGCACAGCCTCCCTGTAGCCAGTCTGAGAGATCATCTTATTTCTTTAAGCAAATGGCCATAATATTTGTCAGCTTCAAAGAGGTAGATTGTGACTTTGGTTACGTGCTACTGTTGGGGAATAAGAAGGGTTATGGATGCCCCCTTCTACATAAATGGACCAACCAGACAGTGGGTTAGTACACAGGAATAAGCAGGTTACTTAATCACTAGCTCCCTTCCTGGAGAGAGAGTCCAGGAGGAGTGCCTCCATTGTATATTTTCCCTGGTCAAGGTGGATAAGCCAGGAGCGGATGATAGGAAAGAATAATGTGATGCTGGTAGTAAATCACTAATCCTATAGCTATGAAGAAGCAGAGTAGGCAATGTCTTAATGGAGCATCTCCACAACAAATTCTTTCCAGGGCTGCTATTGGGCCATGCAACTTATGCAACACTTAGCTCAGGGCATTGCCTAAAGGCACAGTCTTTCCCTGGGTTTATTTGTGAGAGATGAAGGCAGTTTCACAATTCTACATAACTTGCAGTGCTCTTACAGGGATGCTGATGAATTAATAAAAAATCCACAGTATTCTTTCTCTTGGAATGTAATAGCGTTGGAGTATTGTTGCAGTGGTGATGGTCCAGGAGATGTATGAGGCAAGGATGTTTTTGTGATATCTTTTATTGGACCAACTGTGTCATTAGAAAAGCTGCTGGACAAGCTTTCAGGCATCATGTGCACTTTGTCAGGTCACCTAGCCATGTCATCTAACTATTTTAGGCGACTTAAGAAAGGGCACTCAGTGCCTGAAAGCTTATCTAACACCTCTTGCAACAATACAGTTGGTTCAATAAGTGATAACACATAAACATTGTTGCCTCGTTCAAAATAATTTTTTGAAAAGGCAGCCTCAAAGGGTTATTCTACATAGGGCCACCCAAGGATATTAAGGCAACTCAGCTGGAGGCATGCAGTCAATGTGCATAAATTAAAGTGTGTTAGCTCTTTCTGTGGATGCTCTCATCAGCTTTAACATAATCCCACTCAGATTTAGAGTAAACAATGCTACTTTACATATGATTTGGAACCTCCACGTAGGTATTTGCTCCATTGAAAATGTGTTGCTTTTCTTTGCCTCTTGGCCTTTTTTTAAACTTTAGCAATCACACTTCAAGATTTTTCTAAGCAAACATAAGGGCTAGAAAAATGTGTGTGTGGGGGGGGGAGGGGTTGGGGAGAGGAGGGGTTGTTAGTGAATACTGAGATTCTTATATAATCACGTGACTCCAAGAATTGGAACTTTAAGAAAAAATATTGCAAAACTTGTAATAAAATCAGACTATGCAACATCCTCAATATCTAATTTATTACAGCATTTTCAAACGTGACTAGATACTTAAAGTGCCTCAATTTCTGAGCATAGTGAAATATATATTTTTTAAGAACCTGACTGCTACACACCTTCGTTCTGAAAATCTATTCCTTTAAATATTTCAAATTTACAACTGGTAACAGAGGCACCCACAAACTCTTTTAAATGTCTTGGCCTGAGATTTTAATCAGAGATCAGAAGAATGTTCCGAAGAAGCTCATGGTGTCTAGATCCAATCAGTATACTGTTGTGCTCTGCTTTCTTCTACAACTTAGCTCTGATGTTTCTCAGCTGTAACTTCTTCTTCCAGAAGTCAAGGTCTGGCTGTGACTCCTGAATACTTTAAGGATTGTCTGTTCACAAAAACAGGGCTTCCCCCCACCCTGTTTGGAATCAATCATTCACACTACAACAAATAAACACTGCTTTGCCAAACCTACATTTTGTTTTGGGTTGCTTCTGTTTGTAAATCTGTTCATGGATTTTCTGCTATTTTATAGGATTTGTAAATCCAGTTAGGGTAAAAAGATGTAAATACACTTGTGGATTTATAAAGTAGTCAGATATTTTAGCTAAATCTCATGATTAAAACCATCAGCTGCTCATTCCCGATTCTGATGTGAAGATTTACCAACAGGTTTTATGAGATGTAGAATTCAACCTCAAGGAATGTAGATCACATTTGATTTATAACCCACAGACTAACCACAGAAGACAGAGCAATTGACTGAATTATCCCGCGATGGTCTAATGCTGTATTTTTATTCTGCATGTTAAACAGCAGCAACAATAATATAAAAATCTCTCTCTGTCTCTGTTCCCTGTCACTCCCAGCTTCTGTCTTTCTTGGCATCTTTCTTGGCTGTTTGGCTCTGAACTGGGAGGGAGCCAGCTGTGCTGGATTGTTAATTTGCTTCCTATCAGCACAGTCACATTAACACTCAGGTCTCTAGTGAGTTGAGTCATCATACTATTTACAGCCTGTTTCTCATTTTAACACAGCAGGAATGTGCTCTGAGCTAGACTTTAAAAAATATCTTACTGATGTTTTGGCCATGTTAAATTCTAGTGTGTCAAAATGTGACTTCATCACCAAAGCTGTTTAGCACCAAGCAATAATAATGCACCAAGTTGCAGCATGTTTGTGAGTGCATCTGTGAACAGTTTGTGAAATAAAATTACTTGCCTACCCCACTGTATCCCCTAGTGATGTGCTCAAAGATGGGTCTTGTTCTGAGTTTGTACAGCACTGTGGAGTCCTGGTCTGTGCATGGGGCTACTAAGAATTTGGAGCTACTTCTCCTCCTCTTCTGTTAGTCTTGAGAATTATCTGGAGTTCACAGGTGAATGGATCCTGCTGGGCTCAAGTGAACAGGAAATATGAATAGAAGAAGAATGGTAGAAATGGCTCTAAATTGATCCACAACCTTTATTTTTAGGTTTAAGCAATCTAACAGTGACAAAGAGCAGTTTGATTCAGGATTTCCTAATTTTGGCTGACATGCACAAATTCAGGTTTCCGTATTCCTTCCTGTTCCCTTACAGTTTGCTAGAAGTAGTAGCCCATCCCTCTGGCCCAATCCTAGAATATTTCCCCACAGGAATTATCCCTGTGGGTGAATTTACATAAGACACTGACTGCTCAACAGCCGAATAATACTGCACAGTAGTGCATCACAGCACGGACCGTGCTAATACACTACTGCATGGTATTGTGAGAGTAAAGATGTTCACCGGTACTATTGCACAGTAATTCCACTTACCGTGCATTTATTTAGTATTTGCTTATACAAGTAGTAAATAAATGTGCAGTAACCACTGTGCAGTAGTGTCTTGTGTAGACATACCCCATGAGGAGTAATTCCTCACAGTAGCAGCCACATTTGAAGCCAGAGGCAATGCTAGTATAAGACCGAGTTGTGTGAGCCGGGAGTATAAAAACAGAGCCTTTATTAGCCAAACACCAGTGCTTGCCTTTCACATTTATATTCTTACATCATGCTTCCTTCCTGCTTCCTATCAAACTTTGCAGCCTCCCATCATGTAACTGATGTGCAGGGATCCTGGTTTTCTCTGTTTAAAAAAATCCAAAATTCTCTGATTAAAAACCCTAAATCTGTGTTTTTTCTGTGATTAAAACAAAATGTTACTATATACAGTGTATAGATATCAGTTGAATACAATGTTTTATTGATATATTTATAATTTTGAAGCAATTTGGAAGTCTACCGGTGCCTCAATCATTATAATAAAATATGTATCATATAGAGGCCCTAGCACCAGTGGGGGCATGCCTTAACACACACACAAAATCACATGTCACGAATTTTGCTTGTTAGCATCCTGAGGTGCAGTTTCCTAGAAACCCCTGCACCTATCTCCTTGAAACAAGGCAAGCTTTGTGGCCTCAGCAGGGGAAACTATACCTGCTGTTTTCACCCCCATCTGCCTTCACACTTAAAAGTGACGTGTTTTGCTTTTAAGGTTTTGAGGTGCATTTTCCCAGAAGCCCCTATACCTACCTTTTTGAAACTTGACAGGCTTTGTGGCCTCATCAGGATCTATCCACTCTGCTGTTTTCATTCTAATCAGGCAAGAAATGACAAAGTTATAGGCAGTTTTGTAATTCCCCATTATAGCCTATGGGCAAAACGTTGAAACAGCGAAACAGTTTCGACTAAACGAAACAGAACAGTGCTTCAAAACAAAATGAAACTCAAAATGAGACATTGTCCCATCAAAACAGAAAAACAGAAGTCGAAATGAAACCGTGCTGTTTTGCACAGCTCTAGTATCTATTACTATTTGTTACATTATAAAGTGGTTTTGCTTTATGTGAGTCCCAAAGGAAACTTGTATAGTCAATGGCCAAATCTCCAAATTGGCCCCGAATCTCTCTAAATCAATTTGGTGGCTTCTGATTCAATTCAGACTTCTTAATTAGTCTCCTGATTCAATTCAGATTCAGAGATTTGGCCGTCAAATAGGGCCGAGTCTCCTCCAAATCGAAATGGATACTGAAGCTTCACACAGCCCTAATAAGCAGCTGGTGGCAGGAGGAGGTGAGGGCAGTGCAGTCCCCCCTCCCAGTCTGTTACTCCTCATGCTGCTGGTGGCGCAGGGATCCTGGCAGTGGTGGCAGCAGCAGCTATAAGGCTCACCACCCCACTTTGCCCTCCCTCACCGGGTCCTGCCCACTGGACTGTGGAGGCAACTTCTGCCCATGCTGGTCCAGCCAGTCTGCAGCTCCATGCCCACTGTGGGTGCCAAAATCTGGGTGGGAACATGCCCCACCATTACCCTGAAACACTGCCAATGCCCTCCCTCCCCCCAGGCTCCCCACATTGCCTATACCCTCCCACATCACCTATGCTCTCCAGCCCTTCCCAGTCATTACCTATGCTCTCCCCTGCACCCCCCCATACCTTACCTTGCCTTGCCTATGCCCCATAGACTTAGCTGCTGGGAACTGCTGGAGCCGCTCTTCACCACATTGTGTGGCTGCCACATGCATGTACCCACGCACACATATATGTGGCAACCCCTGCCTGGGATCAGCTTCGTCCTGCTCACCTCATCCCCAAGCCTGTCCTTTCCAGGATTAAGGACAACAAAAAGTCCGTTTTCAAGTACATTGGGAGCAAGAAGAGGGCACCAGGCAATGTAGGGCCCCTGCAAGACACAAACAGTAATTTGGTGACCACGCCAGACAAGAAAGCTGATATTTTTAACAGTTTCTTTGCCTCTGTTTTCCTGAACAGGGGCTGGGATATCCCACCTACCAGAGGTAGGGACAATCTTGGGGATATCTCTATCAAGCCTTTAGTCAGTGCAGATGTAGTTCTGGATCTTCTGGAAGGACTAGACATTTTTAAATCTGCAGGTCCAGATGCCCTCCACCCAAGAGTGTTGAGGGAGCTGGAAGGGGTCATCGCAGAGACTTTGGCCCGGCTGTATGAGCATTCGTGGTCATCTGGCTAGGTGCCGGGGGATTGGAAACTGGCTAATGTGGTCCCTATTTTTAAGAAGGGGAGGAAGGAGGACCCAAGTAATTATAGGCCTGTAAGCCTCACCTCAGTGCTCGGGAAGCTCTTGGAGAGGATCATCAAGGAGCATATCTGTGGGGGGCCTGCAAGGGAGATCATGCTCAGGGGCAATCAGCATGGGTTCACCAAAGGCAGGTCCTGCCAGACCAACCTGATTGCCTTTTACGACCAAGTAACTAAATCCTTAGATGACAATGTCGCTGTGGACGTAGTCTTTCTAGACTTTAAGAAGGCCTTTGACACTGTCTCTC
>NW_005842637.1:559711-612847 GCF_000455745.1 Alligator sinensis
ACAGTTAGGGTGGCCAAAATCTGGAACCAACTTCCCAGGGAAGTGGTCCTCACCCCTACCTTGGGCATATTCAAAAGGAGGTTGGACGATCACCTGTCTGGGGTCTTGTGAACCCAGCATTCATTCCTGCCTGTGTCAGGGGGTCAGGCTAGATGATATGTTCAGGTCCCTCCTGTCCTTAGCTACTATGAAACTATGAAATAAGCAGCAGCTTGCAGGCTGGAACTCTGCCAGCTTGCAAGGGGAAACATGGTTTTCTCTTTTAAAGGAGAAAATCTGCATTTTTCCAAGCAAACAGAAAACCCACATCCCTTCTGATGTGTCACATTTTGTATTACAGTCACCACATCATCCACGTCTTGGCAAAAGGATGACATCTTAATCTATATTCTATAGCTAGCTCTGCACATTTATGGTGTTACATAAATGCTTAATAATAAATTGTTAGGCAGATGAAAGAGGTGAAGGATCTTTGCTTCAATCAAAAGAAGCATTCAAACCTGTTGGGAAAATGACTCCTCTTAGAAGAGGTGCGAAACAGCATATCTGGGTTGCATATTCCCTGTCTCTTAACAAGAATAATTTAGCAAACCTACTTAGTCCAGAATATATATATAAATATATAGAGAGAGAGCCCATGAAGTTTTTTAGGTGACCTTTATATGTCTGGAAATGATACTTGAGTTGCTTAGGATGAAATTTAGCCTGGGGGTCATTTTTCTAATTTTGGTGTTTGGCCACTATCTTTAAAAATGGTGGTCATGATTAATGAGATGAATAAATATTGATATCTCTGTACATCTGAGGATGATTATGATTTTTCTACTTGATTTTAAATAGGTATTGCAACAACCTACAAACTTCCTTTGTTGTTTGATAAGCCTTGAAGAATCATTGTAGGATCATGCACATCTCTTTTCTAGGGCACTGAGATAAGACATTTCTGAGTGAAACCCAAGTACCCCTTTCACATGAGGCCATCTCTTTTCATTTTCACAAAGGGCTTTTTCAATATATATATATATATACACTGCTTGATCTGCAGTCAACTGAATCACTGGCATATTCTTCAGGTCAGCAACTTTTTGGCACCATCCATCACATGTATAACAACTTCTTTGCTTGGAAGCTGTCCATAACATATAACATTTTATGTTTCTCACTTCATGACACTGCTTTCAAGACAGCAATGATATCCAGTAAATGCTAGGACCCTTCCATGTGGTTGAATCACTCAGAGGAGTGCATGGGTGGTTAACCAGTGTGCCAGTATTCCCTCAGAACTAATCTCCAATCTTTGTGGTTGCCATTGAGCACATAATTTGCCACTCCCACATTTTTGGTGATAACTGGACAGACTAGACTTTTTTGAACTTCAGGTTTTTGGTATAACTAAGGTTGTTGCATTTGAAATAGTTAATTCTTGGAAAAATGAAATTGGTTATGCCATAATTACATTTGTATAATGTCTTGTTTCAGAGCCTGTTAACCCATCTTCATTGAAATCATTATTATCCATGACAACAGTACAAGGCCAACCCAGAGAAATTTCACGTAGAAACAACCGACCATTCTGAATTGATTGCAGTGTAACCACCGAAAGTATTGAGCTATGGTAATATCTGTAGCGTTCCTGCAGTGTCCATGCTGAAACGTCATCAAGAACATTGATTGTTATAAGAAATTCCAAGTTTCATTTCCTTCAGATTTTGGATGAATTCCTTATTATCCATCATGTTGTGAACATACATAAATAATATGACTTGCATTAGTTGTCACATTCCTGTGATTAGATATAACAATCCTTCAGATAGAAAATACATCTGGTTGTAGTAATTCTGCAGCCAGTCCTCAGCAAGTAATGCCACCAGATTGTGAATGCCATTGGGTGAGTTGTCCTCTTTCAGTTCATTGATCCCACATGGCAATGGGATTCCAAACTCTGTCTGCTGTGATGTTAATCAGGAGATAGGGTGTCAGCATCGTTGCTATGAAGGTATGAGAAAGAACAGAAGCAGAGGCAAAAAGTTAGGGTGAAGGTGGGTTTTCAAATGTCTGCGTGCTATAGAATAGCTGAGACAGAATCAGAAGGGTGTGTGAATATCTGTGTGCATATTTATGTGGGAGAAAAATCTCTCCCAGAAAGGGACATGTTTGCATCATCTATGGAAAAAAAGATTAAAGGTCAGTTGATAAAAATGCTTGGCATTGGCTTAAAAGTCTGTCTTCACTGAGTACAAATAGGCCAACAGCAAACCCCATTTGAAAATCCAACTGAGATATTTGAGTTCATCTCTTGTTTAATCCAACAATGAAATAAACAAAAATTTGGCTCCATTTGGGGTTATTGAGCACTTGAAAAAATGGATGAAAAATGGCTTGGCCCAGGGACATGAGGAAGCCTTCTGCAGAGCAACCAGAGGTCCTGAAGTTCCTGCTCTTTTGTATTATCCAACAATTTCAATCTAGAAGTGGGTTTCAAGAGCACATTAGATAATCAAGCCCAGTGTTTGGATTGCAGGGGTCACTGGGATAGAGTCTGCTTCCTAATGAGAGGATTCAACCTCTGAATTTCTATAGTTGCCTTTGACCACATGAAACTGTGATAAAAAAGACAGCCTTGAATTCTCATTTGCATTCTGATGAGCACAGAGACAATCAACAATACTCAGTAAACATTATCTTAACCTAAAGGAAACTCTCCAACTGATTATCAATTAACATTCTTAACAGCAACTCAGTGACAAGACAGCACTTCCTATAAAGCAGCATAAATCAGAGTAGCATTAACATTTAAAAAGTATTTTACTGATAGTTTATCATAGCAATATCCAAGTGGGACCAAGCTGAGTAGCAGTGTGTGGTCGCCAACAAACAAGAAGTGGTCTCCAGCAAACTAATTCAGTTTCCTTCCGTGTCAGTACAGAATCTTGGTGCATAGGCACATAAACTTCCACTTGTAAACAGAGCTTATACTCACTATGGGGAGGTTTGGCCCTGTACTGAGGGCCCAGAGGAGTCTTTGGGACTAGGGGTGAGGATTCTATGGGCATTTTTACATGTGCAAGCACTGTAGCGCCGGGCACTTTGAAAAGCACCCAGAGCTGTGATGCTTGCACCTGTATAAGTGGAAAAATACACGTTAGAATAAAGAAAATGGTGGCAGTGCCCTTTTGAACAAAAACACCTCACAGGTGCTTTAGTTCAAAAGCATACCACCACCATTTTCTCCACACTGATGTGCATTTTGCCACTTATACAACTGCAAGCAGTGCAGCGCAGTATGTATTAGTTCCCATATGGAGCAGACTCCACTAACCGAGTCTGCTCCAAGTTGGCTGATCTCTGGTGCATCCAAGAACTAAAAGGTGCATTTATAAATGCCCTATGTGATTACCTAGTTTACCTGTTATCAACACTAGGCATCTCTACACGTGCAATAACGCACCATTGCTATACTGGGCATTAAGTTTAGTACCTCTGATATGAGATACTAACTAATGGAAAGTAGCCAACATTACTGCACAGTAGCAAATGTGCATGGTCTTTTCATGATACTTAATGTGCAGTAGACTAATTCTACTGTGCATTAGCACATTAGAGTGTCATGGCAAAAGCCATGCTAATGTGCAGTAGAAATAGTCTACTGTGCATTAAGCATCTCATGTAGATTACACACATTCACCCACAAGGTAAAGTCTTTGCTAATCCTGACTTCTTTTCTTGTATAGTCATTTTGCCAATCTGAACTTCAGTAACATGATCTCCCCCTGTACGCACAGAAGAGCTGATGTATTTAAATGCCAGTAAGTATTACTTGTTAGTGAATGCTGTTTTTCCTACAAACTAATGGCAGTTGGTATCTACAAACTGTATGGGAGAAATGGATATCCTACTGCATTAAGAAGCTAACTTGTCAATAAAGAAGCCTTAGAGGTTTAATATGAATTATAATAGATGGTGATGGGAAAGCTGACAAAGAAAAGAAGAAAAGAAAAACCAGTCAGTGAGTGGTAAACTCTCTTTACCACTTGCAATACTGATATCCAAGGCTATGGGCAGTCCAGAGAGGGCTTTTTTTTTTTTTTTTGGGGGGGGGGGGGTTGTTTTTTAAGAAAAAAAAGAATGAAGAAGGGATTCAGGTAACAGACATATCCAGATGTATATTGATAGAGATTAAAAAGTAACTGAGAGTTTTGGAAAAGGTCTAAAACTTCCTTGGCACAGATTATGTCATACTGCCCACTGTCAGGAGTTTTATACTTTTACCTGAAGCTGGTGGCACTGCACCTTGTATATCAGGATACTGAGACAGATGGACCGCTGTTGTGATAGAGAATGCCAAATTCAAAAAGTAATCTGAACGTTATGCCCAAATTCAATACTGACTTTTTTTGTAATAATAATAATCACATGCATAGTTCAGTTGGATATGTTCCAGCACTTCTTGACTTGGAGGGAAATGGACAATACAACAAAAGGGGTCTTCTGTTGGGGAAAAAAGGAAAGCACATGGAACTGAGAGATACCACAAGGCTTCACAACATTGCTAGCCCAATTCCTAGACTACAGAATGATGACATCCATATTCACTTGGGACTTTTACTTTCATTGGGTCAATTCATAAGCTAAATTGTTGTCTGGAAAATGCAGTGTTCCTGGAGACTTCTGGTCCTATGCCATGGCTCCTGGTGACAGTGACTGCTCTTCAGAGTTTCTTACACAAAAATTACTGCCTCTGTGTCTCATTAGCTATATAAGCAACACAGCAGGCAGCAGTCATAGGAAGCAGAACTTGCTAAGAAGCTGGCATTGCATGCTGAACTATTTATCTTGCTGTAGTCCCAGCTCACTCCTTCAACAATGAAACATGACATTCATTTTTCCAGTTTCACTCATCTTATTACAGAGAAGTTAAAAGCATTCAAGCTCTGACTCTGTATCCAAAGAAACCGCCAATGTATGGTGCAAAGGATTTTCCAAAGCAATCATCATTGATCTAACTCCATTGAAACTGCCAGAAGTTTTACCTGGGAACCCGAGGGGAAGCAGCATTAGCTTGACACTGTGTGCCTTTGAAAATACCATCCTGTGAGTTTCACTCATCATTTCAATTCCCCCACACCTAGTTTGGAAGAGAAAACCTATCCTAGTCTTTCCAGAAGCTGAAGGTAAGTATCTCTTCTTCTTTTTGGCCAGTACCAGCATTTTTCTCTCTGCTCCATTTTATTTTAGGAGTCCTGTTTGTTAAATTGCTGGAAGGGCTCATTAACTGTAAAGCTTTGTCAGTTTTCCCAAAGCAATCAGTGTTAGTTAGACCCAAGGAACAAATGGAAAGCTAAAAAGGAAGCCAAGTGCAACCCTATTAATCCTGTGGTATGGATCGACATTTGTCAACTGTATTGAAGTTTGTTGTACTGAATAGATCTCAAGAGACCACTCAATTACTTTATCTCTTAGCAATTAGAAACCTACTCCCTCAAGTTAATCCATTAGCACAGGGAGAAAAACATTGGGATGTAAGATTAACAGTAGAAAATCCATGACCTTTTGTACAGGGTCCTTTAGAGAAAAAGAAACACTGTTTCTTTTTAAAATATCCTGTATTTGGATAAGTGAAATCAAGTGGTTCATTTACAGAAGGGCCCTGTAATGATTCTTTTCCATATTGAGTGTTTCATTTCACACTAAATTCCATAAAGGTCTATTGCCAAGGTTATCATCTAGTAACAGGAGGCATTGACACAGGATTTATGACCCGGATTCCTTGTTCTGGGTGGACCCAAACCCTCAGGCTGACCACACCCTTTCTGTTTGATAATAGGCTAATTTTATTGATACCCAGTGATAGCAGATAAGAATAATGCAAAGAATTCTATATCTACCAGTCCTAGAGCTGCACAGAGTCAAGGTACATCTGGCCAGTATACAAGCTTCACTTTGAGGTTCTCTCTTAAATGTCACATGTCAGCAGCCTGAACGTTGGAGGACGAGCCCCCCTACCCCCTCCCAGTAGTGTGTCCTCTGCCCATGGTGACCTCAGGTTCCCCTCTTGGGGACCCTTTGCTGCTCTGAAAACCCTTCTTTTGTATTCTTTTTTCCTTCTGATGACTCTTCATTTCTGGCCATCACTAATTGGTCTCTCAGTGGTTGTCATACTGTCCACATTCTATCCTGTCAGCATATTCCTTTTTTTCACAAGCCCATCACATGCACACATCCTATTTTGAGTTTTATCAATTGTCCTCCTAATTTGTTCTGTCCTCCAAAACTGGAACTATTAAGGGCTCTGCAGTTGGGCACTGTGAGCTAAGGCCACCTTATCTCATGTTATGGAACAGTGTGGAGCATGCCTTCAATTTCCCAGCATGAGTGTCTGCTTGCTGCTTGCCTGTAGCAGACACAGAGGGCCTTGATGAATCTTTGTCACAGAGAGGCTTTTTGGAAATCAATTAACCCTTGCCATTGCCCTGGACCATTATTCCTATGTCTATCTACTTTACCTATACGTCAATTCCCAAAAGTTCTAAATACCACTGTCTAGCCATCAAAGGGATGGGTATGTTCTGGTTGCCCTATATCAAATGAATGAAAGACATCAGGCAAAAAAGAAAATATTATAGACATGGAGGGCTGTCCATATAAAGAGAGGAGATTAATAAAGTGCCTGTGATAGCAGGGATCCTGGCTTTCTGTTTAAAAATCCCAAATTCTCTGATAACCCCCCTGAATTATGTGATTAAAAACCCAAAATACATATATACATACATACATACAGCAAAATCCGTGTTATCCGGCACTTTACCAATCAGAAAGCTCCACTAATCGGCATCTGTCAATCTTCCAAGGGATGCGGCAAAAGTGAAATACATACATACAACCGAGTACCACTTGCTGTGATTCTTCCTTGTGGACCATGGCCTGGGGCAAAGCAGCCTGTGTGGGGCCACCTTCCCTGTCCCCTGACACACTGATGCAGACACGTAGTGCACTGGGCATGGTATATTTGATTAACCAGCATATCTGATTAAACGGCATCCCCCATTCCTGGGGTATGGTTTGCAAATTGAAGAATACACACTATCTATTTTAAAGCAGTGATTTATTTTTATAATTTTTCAGATTATTTTTGCAGCTACATCATAAAACTGAATTATGATGTGTTTATTTTATTTACCAAAGCTAATTGAAGCAGACACTTGTGAAGTCACTGGGAGGTGAACTATCTCCAGTTTACTAAATTAATCATGAATATTTGGGGGATATGTTTGCAATGCTGTATTAGGAGGGCAACAACAACCATCGCCAAAAAAACCCAGACATTGAAATTGTTTTATTTAACTAAAACAACAAGGTTATGCATTTTAGATATTTTTTTTTCAACAAGACATGGATAATTAATATTAACAAAACAAGCATATTTTTTTTTAATGTTTAACTATTTTAGTTCTGTGACAGGGCACCAAGTCTGCCCCGTCACCGAACTCCGGGAGAGTGAAGGGAAACAGAGATCTTACCTTACCAATGAGTTGGAGGAGAGAAAGGGGCGGGGATACCCAGATGAAGAAGAGAGGGACCTGGATTAAAACATAAACAAAGAGCAGCATTTATGGAGGGAGTGAGGAGAGAGTGCTGGCTGCGAGAGAGGCAGGAGATGGCCAAGGATTTAAAGGGGAATGGAGCCCAGAATTAGCTCTTGAAAAAAAGAAGAAAGAAACACAGAAGCAATAGGGAGAGACTACAAAAGAGAAACAACAGACAACAGAGAGAAGGGAACGGAAGAAGTGTCCTGGAGAGAGACTTATGTGGGAAGCTGAAGTAAGGTAACAAAGGAGAACTCTAAGTTGGTAAGTCTGATACCTGAGGACATCAGGTAACGTCCCAGACACCTAAAGAAGAGAAAGAAATGAGAGTGTATGAAGATTAACAAAGAGAAGTGAACCCTACATTTTGATATCAGTAGAAAATACAAGGTGGCATAGAATTGCCATTTGCTTGGGAACTGTGTGTAGGAGAATCAACCAAGAACTTGAGAGCTCCCAAAAAAAGAGGGAACTAAATATATCTAAGATGTTTTTTATCTAACAGAGACATAATAACTGTGAAACAGAGTAATTTTTGCTAAACTGCAGACACAATATCTTTTTCATCTCTCATAATTATGTTTATTTCCTTATCTTATTCCATCAAATTTGTGGAAGGCAAGAAATAAAGAAAATTAACCAATTCATATTAAAACAAAATATTGTGATTTATTTTGGTGGGCATAGCTTAACTCTCACAGCAGTGCATTGGCCAGGAAATTGAAAGAAGCTGGAAAATTAGAAGGACTCATCCTTAATCTAAGGAGACAGTAATGGAGAGTGCTGTAACCCATGTGGGGATGGCTGCTCTGAAAATTGGCAGCAAGCCCATCAAGTGGTGGTACAGATAATGCAAGCTCAACAGGTACAGCTGGAGGAATTAGTATGAGTAAGGAGCCAGGAGGCTAAAGCAAAAATGACAGTGCTTAGTCAACAACAAGAGCTCAGTGAGAAGATGGAGGTTCAACAAGAATCTGTATTAGGGGCATCAGAGAAATTCCAAATCCTTAAAATGATGGGAGAGAATGACATAGAAGCCTGCCTGGAGGCTTTTGAGAAAACCACTATTGCAGTGGGATGGGATCCAAGCCAATGGGCCTCTTTTTTAGGACCTCTACTGATAGGGCAATCTCAAGCAGGTTACAGGGCTGCACCCGACAGTCCTCGAACATCTTGTTCCGGGCTTCCTTAGTTCGAGTGTTCACCGGGACTTGCTTTGCCGTTGCAGGTGGTTTTACGGGAGGTCTTTACACGTGCTGCAAGCGCCCCTTGCCCCCCTGCCACGACTTTGAATCTCTTACAGTGGGGGGGCTTCGTGCAGCGCGGTTGCCCTCCTTACATGCCTGCTCCTTTGGGGTCTTCTGCGAGGCTCCACCTCCCCTATACCTTGCCCTATACCCAGCCTGGCGGATCCCGGTCGCTTTTATGGCCGACCTCGTGCTCCACGATCACTCCTGAAAGAACGAGCCCTCTGCTCGCCTTCCCGCTTTTCCTGCTTCCACTCGACCTCAGCCCCTTCCGACATGAGGAAACATAAAATATCCTTCTCTAGTCAAAGAAAAAGACTTAACGAATCCTAAGAAAACCAACACACCACTACTGGGCTTCCTTGCGGAGCACAGATAGCCCTTCCACCCATCAATTCACTGACAAGGCCTTCTCTAGGTGGCCTAGCTTTGTGTCTCAGCTCCCCCTGCCCAGGTTAGAGCCGTTCTCCCTCCAGCTTCCCGCTATTGTGACCCCCTCTCTGGGTCCTCTCAATATTGCTGACCCCTCTCTGAGACCTCCAGTGTAGCTGCCCTCTCTCTGGGTCTTTGAGATGCGTCTGCCCTCTATCTGGGTCCTCCCAGAGCAGCTGCCCTCTCTCTAGGTCTTCCCCTCACAGCTGCCCTCTCTCTGGATCTTCCCAGCACTGTGCTTCTCCCCGCGCCCTGAGTCCTCTTACCGACTCGCCTCCTGCCATGCCTATCACTGGGACTCCTGTTCCAGGCACTGGCTTGCTTCCTGGGTCGTCTGCTCCTTCACGGCCGGTGAGTGTCAATTCTCCCGGCGTCCCACGCCCCCGGCTGACTCCACCAGTCAGGCTCTCCCTCGGTCAGCACGCCCCCCTCCTTTCTCCGCCGGCCAGTGATTGGGGCTGATGTCATCCACCAGCCACAACTGAATAAAGGTGCGGCTAATAATCCATGCGGGCTTCCCCTGCTGTCCTTGCTTTTCCTCAAGTCCTGCTGTAAGTAATTTTTCTTTTTTTACTTTTGTTTTTCTTGCTCCTCCCCCCACTCCTGGCCCTAGGGTTCCCCTCATGGGCTTGGGAGTCTCCCCGGTTTGCCTCTCCCCGTGAAAAGGGCACTTTCCTGAGCAAAGGCCAACAGTTATACCACAGTGAAGAAAGCTATTTTGTATCCATTAGAAATATCCTGCAAACTCTACAGGCAATAATTCTATGCTCCTGATGTATTTAAATGCCAACAAGAACAAAAGAAAAAAAGCAACCCAGGATATTGGCTCAGATTTTGAGAGAGACGGCAGAATGTTGGATCCAACTTAATGGGAAAACCGTGAGCAATGTAATCGAGATATTCACTCTAACACAGTTCCTTGAAGACTTTGATGAAGAGACCCAGAGTTGGGTTAGGTGACATCAACCCTGAGATATGGAACAAGCCTTGCAACTTGCAAACAATTTCTCAAAGGCTAAAAAACTTGGAACAAAGGGAAAGGACTCTAAAACAGGAGTAATGGTAAAGACAATGGAAAAAGTATTCTGACCAGGGAAGACACCAACAGAACATGGAATAATATGCTTTAGGTGTAGTGAATCTGGTCACATAGCCTGGCAGTGCTCTAAAAGGCTGGGGGATCAGCGACCCTGGAAAAGAAAGACCGAAATAGAGAGAGGGAAAGGTCCAGAACTGGATCATGAAGAACAAATGGATAGTAGCTTTGGAAGGTTTAACAGAACAAGTGGGGTACTGTGGGGTTTTCCCTTTTT
The DNA here is from genome assembly GCF_000455745.1 of Alligator sinensis. Taxonomy (NCBI): domain Eukaryota; kingdom Metazoa; phylum Chordata; order Crocodylia; family Alligatoridae; genus Alligator; species Alligator sinensis. Next base: position 570,287 of record NW_005842637.1, read on the forward strand.
ACTAAAGAGTCTTGTTTTTGCTCTTACCTCTCGGATGGCCTGACTTGGGTACTTCCGCATTTTAAATCTGACTCTTGCCCACCATGTTTTAATCTAATTCCACATTATCAGTTGGGAGGTGTTACTAACACAGAAGGACATCGGCAATATAAATAGAATTTTTTTCTTGATTGATATCTCACTTCCAGCTCTTCCAGACAAACCTCAGAATTTTTATCATGAAGACAATCCAATTTGTATGCAGTTGATCAATTCTCTTTATTGTAAAACAAAATCTTTTTTTTTATTATTATTATTTTTCTAGGACACTTGTTGCATTTATTGAACACAAAATAACAGGTATAAAATTAGGTAAAGTCAACTATTTGAACTGTGTACATTTTTTCTTTTATTAAACAACAAAAAAAAGTTCCTTTGGTCTCTTGTTTCTCTCTTTTTTTTTAATCCCGTGGATCCCAGAGCATAATCGGTCCAAATCAAAATCCCAATGAGACTGAGAAAAGAAAACAGGGAAAAATGAACTTGACTTTAATTAACACCACTTTGAATCCACCTTTTTTTTATTCTTATGGCTTCTGCCACGTGTCTCTCCTCTTCTAATTGAGTTAACTGTCCTCAGTTCTTCAAGGGCTCCCAGCCTTCCCCTCCAGTTGAGTCCCTCTCTTCCAGCCAGAGCCAACTCCCAGGACCTCCCCATCCTAGTCCCCACACCATGGCTCCTCTCCCACCAGATCTCTGTCCATTCTTTTTTTCCAGCGCGCCACACCCCACCATGCCACCATCTCACAACTTCAAAGAACAGCTGCTGTGGAAGTGCCTTTCTCCCGGCACGGTCTCGATCCCATTCCCCATATTTCCTCTCTCTCCTCACAGGTACCAAAACCCATAGTACAAGTCCAGATCAGTTCAGTAATTATCCCAGCCCTACTGGATTAAGGTTGTGCACAAACAATGACACAAGAAGAACTAACTGATCCTCAAGAGGACAAGCCAAATACAAACATCACCATGGTATGCATCCATGGGGAATCATATACATATCCCTGGAGAAGACTTATAATTACTGTTATGACTACATTGGGAGAAATGTCAGTAGGTTTTGCCTGAATGCTCCCATATCCAATGCTATTAGGAAGGGATTGGCCATAGTTTTACAAAGTACTAAATCAAGTTCGAGGCAGAAAGGTTCAAGACAAAATGGGGACAAAGAGAGAAGAGGAATTAAAAGATGGTTTCCATGGAGAAGAAAGACTCCAAATCAAGTGAATAACCATCCTGACATCAATCTAGAAAAAATCATTAGCGAAAACTTCAGGGAGGAACAAGCTGCAAAACCTGCTTTCCAGCAGGTGTATGCAAAGAGCATTGCTAAATGAGAGGGAGTAGTGGAGTGGCTACAGCTACTGGCAAGTTACCTTCATTTTGAGGTAAGGGATCATATTATCTACCACATAGATAAAGGGAAGGTAGCCAGGGAGGAAGTGGAGCAAATCTTGGTACCCTGTCAATACCAGAGGAATATGATAAGAATAGCCCATGCACTATCCCTAGGTGGGCATCTGGGTTGAGATAAAACAATTGCATGGCTCACACTACAAGCGTATTGGCTGGGCCTACATAAACAAATGGAACAATTCTGCCAATCCAGTTCTAAATGTCAATGGTAATCAAACCGGTTACCACCCCGGGCCCCTTTAAAACCATAAGAGATCGTGACATGGCCTTTGGATAAAATTGCCATGGACATTACTGGCCTGCTCCCTAAGAGCATTGCCAGCTACCAGTTCGTCCTTGTGTTTGTTAATCATGCGACTCGCTACCCCAACGCAGTACCCATGAAAGTTGTGACAGCCCTGAAGGTAGCAAAAAAGTTGGTCAGGTGGATTACCCAAGTGGGTATACCTTGAAAGATACTATCAAACCAAAATACAAATTGTTTATGTCCTGAGTAATCAAGGGAGTATGTAATGCTTTTAAAATATAACACCTTAGGACATCAGTATATCACCCAAAAACTGATGGTCTAGTCAAGAGGTTTAATCAAACATTTAAGGCAATCATCCAGAAAAATATTCAAGGGGATACTAAATGGTGGAAACTGTCTTCCCCCTCTTCTGTTTGCAGTACAAAAAGTGCCCCAAGCATCCTTAGGATGCTCTCTATTTGAGCTAACATATGGACATAAGCCACAAGGCCTAATTAACATCATTCATAGATTCATAGATTGTAGAGTCAGAAGGGACCACAATGGATCATCGTCTCCGACCTTCTGCCCCTGGCAGGAAAGAGGACCGAGGTCAGATGACCCTAGCCAGGTGACTATCTAGCCTCCTCTTCAAGACCTCCAAGCTAGGTGATAGCACCACCTCTCCTGGAAGCCCATTCCAGATCCTGGCCACCCTTACTGTGAAAAATGTCTTCCTAATATCCAACCTAAATCCACTCTCAACTAGTTTACACCCATTATTCCTACTCACTCCCTGGGGTGCCTTAGTAAACAGTGCTTCCCCTATTCCCTGTTGACCTCCCCTAATAAATTTATAGGCGGCCACAAGATCTCCCCTCAGCTGTCCCTTGTGAAGGCTGAAGAGATTCAGCTCTCTCAACCTCCCCCCATAGGGTCTATCATGAAGGCCACTAATCATGTGAGTGGCCCTCCTCTGGACCCTCTCGAGATTCCCCGCATCCCTCTTGAAGTGCGGTGCCCAAAACTGGACACAGTACTCCAACTGCAGACTGACCAGTGCCGCATAGAGGGGGAGCATCACCTCCTTTGTTCTATTAGTCATGCACCTGCTAATGCACAACAAGGTGCGATTGACCTTGTTGATGGCCTCGTTACACTGCCGGTTTATGTTCATCTTGGAGTCAATTATGACTCCAAGATCCCTCTCTGCCTCTGAGCTGCTGAGAAGGACACTCCCCAACCTATAGGTGTGCTGGTGGTTCCTCCTTCCCAGGTGGAGTACCTTACAGTTATCTTTACTAAATTGCATCCTATTTCTCTCTGCCCATTCATCCAACCTGTCCAGGTCAGCCTGAATCTACTCCTTGCCCTCCGGTGTACTAACTTTGCCCCATAACTTGATATCATCAGCGAACTTGGAGAGGGTGCTCTCCACGCCCTCATCCAAATCGCTGATGAAGATATTGAATAATATCGGTCTGAGGACCGAACCCTGCGGGACCCCACTGCCCACCTCCCTCCAGGCCGAGAAGGAACCATCCACCACCACTCTCTGGGTGCAGTCCCTAAGCCAGTTGGCCACTCACCTGACCGTATAGGCATCCACTCCACAGTCAGCTAGCTTCCCAATGAGGATAGGGCGTGAAACTGTGTCGAAGGCCAACTCATATGTGAAGGTTGGAAGGAAAGTGAGCCTATGTATGAATGGGGCCCTCGACAAGTCATAGAGTTGTGAGAATGGTTAGAGAAAGCAAGATAGATCACCGGAGATAACTTAGAAAGGAGTCAAGCAATTAAAAAAAAAGATATAACCAAAGTACTAGAGAAAGAGAATTCCAAAAAGGTGATCTAGTCCTAGTAACGTTGCCAAATCACACCAGTAAAATATCCTCCAAATGGCAGGGTCTTTTCATTATAAATAGATGGGTAGGTCCCTCAAATTATGAAGTAGAATGTTCTGGGCCACGTAAAACAAAACAACTTTATCATGTAAATCTATTTTTTTTAAATGAGAGAAACATGGAAATTACTTAATGGACCCTAAAAAGGTAAAAGAAAAATGGGCATGAAAAATTACGGAGGCACAAGAAAACAATTGTACAGTACCCATGATTGGAATCCAGGTGCCAGAAGGGGGAAAAGAACAAGTGAAAAAGTTGCCTAGGAAATTTAAGAATGTATTCACAGAAGTGCCAGGCAGAGCATGAGAAATTTGTCACCAAATTAGGACCAGCCCTGGCCAAATAGTGAGGGAACACTGGCAAAGGTTGCCACAGACCCTGTATATACCAGTGCAATGTGAAATAGAGCAAATGTTAAACTGGGGAATCATCAAAGAATCCCAGAATCCATGGAGAAGTCCCTTGGTGGTAGTACCAAAACCTAATGGGGCCATCCAACTTTGTATTGATTTAAAAAAAGGTGAACTCCATTTAATCTTTTGATGCTTGCCCGATGCCAAAATAAAAAAAATGCTGGAAAAGATAGGGCAAGCCAAGTATATATCGATGTTAGATTCAACAAAAGGATATTGGCAAATCCCCATGGCCTCAGAGGGCAAAGTAAAAACAGCATTTGGAACCCCGTGGGGCCTATATCAGTTCACATGGATGCCTTTTGGTCTACATGGGGCAGCGGCCTCTTTCCAAAGGTTAATGAATAAAATACTATTAACACATCAAAAATACGCTGCGGCATATATTGATGATATAGTAATTTTATCAAATACATGGAACCAACATGTATACCATGTACAGCAAATTATGAAAGAGCTCAGGCACAATGAATTAACAGCCAATCCAAAAAAATATGCCCTAGAACAGACTGAAACAAAGTATTTAGATTTCAAAATAGGGAGGGGGAAAATCACACCCCTTGCTAATAAAGTGAAGGCCATTCAGACATACAAACAACCACAAACCAAAAAACACTTGAGAGCCTTTCTATGTTTAGTAAATTATTAATAAAAATGTACACCATGCTTTTCAAAACACGTCTGTTACAAGAAAAAAAAAGGGGGGGCCAGGTGAAATAGACACCTAAAGCTAGGGTGACATTCATTCAGGTAAAGTCAGCCTTATGCCACAACCCAGTATTGCATACACCTGATTTCAACCAAAGGTTTCAATTACATACAAATGCTTCAGCCATGGACATGGGGACTGTCTTAACACAACAAGTTGAGGGGGCAGAATGACCTATTACATTTGCAAATAAAAAATCATCTAACGCCAAAACCCAACTATAGAAAAAAAGTGTTTGGCAATAAAATGGGAAATCAAACTTTTTCATTATTATCTATATGAAAGGAAGTTTAATAACTAACCATGTACCACTGCTTTGGCTACAAACATCTAAAACTAAAAATACTAGACTAATGTGGTAGGCCCTGGCTCTTCAAACTTTTTGTTTCTCCATAGAGCACAAACCAGAATGGCTAAAGGTTGCAGCAAACTTCCTCTCACAATTGAAAAATAACAAACAATCACAGGCACCGAACAGGAATAACAAAAAAATAGATCACAAACAGATACTAGAAATACGCGGGTGGGGGTTTTCACAAAGAGGGGAGGTGTGTGAGGGGGCACCAAGTATACCCTGTCAGAGAACTCCAGGGGAGTGAAGGGAAACAGTGAACTTACCTTAGCAACGAGTCCTAGGAAAGAAAGGGGCTGGGATACCCAGATGGAGCTGAGAGGGACCCGAATCAAAACATAAAGAAAGAGCAGCATGTGTGGAGGGAGCAAGAAGAGGGTGCTTGCTGAGAAAGAATTTAAATGGCTGGAAGAATTTAAAGGGGAAAGGAGCCCAAAATTAGTTCTTGAAAAAAAGAAGTAAAAAACCCAGAAGAAATAGGGAGAGACTACAAAAGAGAAACAACAGATGGCAGAGAGAAGGGAATGGAAGAAGGGTCCTAGAGAGAGAGACATCTGGGAAGCTGAAGTGAGGTAACAAGGAGACCTCTATGTTGGTGAGTCTGATACCTGAGGACATTGGGTAATGTCTGAAAGACCTAAAAAAAAAAGAAAGGGACAAGAGTGTATGAAAATTAACAAAGAGAAAAGAACCCCACATTTTGATATCAGTAGAAAATACAAGGTGGCATAGAATTGCCATTTGCTTGGGACCCGAACAGGGCAAGCAACCAAAAAATTGAGAGATCCCAAAGAAAAAGGGAACTAAATATATCTAAAATGTTAGTTATCTAAAAAAGACAGAATAACTGTGCAAAAGAATCATTTATCCTAAACCGCAGACACAATATCTTCTTCATCTCTTAGAACTGTGTTTATTTCCCTACCTTATTCCATCAAAGTTGCGGAAGGCAAAAAATAAAGAAAATTAACCAGTTCATATTAAAACAAAAAAGTGTGATTTATTTTGGCAGGTGTAGCTTAACTCTCACAAGTTATAAATGTGAAATGTGTTTTTAACAAAAATGATTATACAACAAAATAGAGAAACCTGAGAAACTTAAAATACTGAGTTACGAAACAAACTCAATCGTCACCTTCCTCTTCCTGTTTATTCATAGACTGGAGAAGAAAGGCAAGCTTTCCTGCTTTTTCAGTTCCCAAATGATTTCTTAATTTAGAATGAATTAGTCCAAAGGAAGAAAATACTTTCTACACCTGCATAAGAAGCTACTGCTGTTAAAGGCTGGAGTATCACTTCAATAGTTTCTGATGGATCCAGATGCTTAAGTGACTTCCACCAGTTCACTGGTGTGACTTCCTTTAAAACCTCAACAGCAAACATATATTTCTTGAAGCGTTCACCCTTAGCCCTGAAATTTATCATAGTTGGTATTATGGAGTGATTATTGTTGGATGCCCATGTCATAACCAACTCCTCTTCTTCATCAGTTAAGGATTGACCCTGGTACCGAGTATTGAGAATATTGGCAAGAAAAGGAGCTGAAGATAGTGCTTGATCCATTTATTTTTTAAATACCATAATTTAACTGTCATTGTACATTTCTCTTTTCAATGTCTCAGTTCCTTCCAAATTTCAATAGCATCAGCAATAAAACAGTGATTTCCCTGCACTTCGTTCAATGCTACAGAAATAGGCTTCAGGATAGTCAGTATGTGTTCCTACAGTTCTTTTTAGCCCAATATTGAAAACTTTGACTATGACAGTTCCATCTATTTTGCCACAATTTTGTTCACAAATTATCATCAGATTAGGCCAGTTCTCAATATATCACTCAAAACAGTCCATCGCATGTCTTGTGGGAGAGTTAGTTTGGTTCCTCCTGCTTTCTTCAAGCAGCTGCTGCAAAGTGGTTGTTATGGAAGTATTTTGTAATTTCAGCAACATTAGCCTTTATTTCTGGAGCACTGAAGTCTTTGGCTAAGAACTGCATCAAATGAGCACTGTAGCCATATGTTATTAGCTTGTAGCTTTCTTCACTTCCTTCACGATTTCTTCTCATCTTTGATATATTTGCAGCATTGTCTGTGACAAAATGAAGTATTCCAAACAGAAGAATTAACCACACCTTCAGCTCTCTAGTGAAATATAAATTTTCATTTCTACCTAAGAAAACTTTTATAATCTCTGCTCTCTCCTATGCCTGATGAAGAGTGTGTGCGCCTGAAAGCTGGCATATAAATAAAATAATTTGTTTGCAAACATCTAGTTGTTCTAAAAAAGATATTACCTCTTCCATGAGTTTAGATTCCTTTTGTCTCTAGACCAATATGGCTACAACTTGGATACTTGAAAGCTGATGATGAAGTTGAAGATGGATAGTTAGAAATCTGTATGTTGAAGATGGATCCTCCTTAACAAAAGAAGTCGGAGTAGTCACTACAGAATTGCTCATTTAGTATTACTCGTTGCACTCAGTACTACTTTAGAAGTGAAACTGTAAAATAAAGATCTGCCTATTTCAGCGGTTATTTTGTATCACAACTGCATTAAAAACGTGATAGTTCCATAAAGTAACAACCATATTTTTTGCACAAACCTTTTTATGAGAATTCAAGTAGTCCAGAAGTCCACCCAAAAGTTATGGACAGGGAAGACGGGCAGTCCTTAAGAAAGAAGTATGAAATAAGAAAGTTTACTAACCTAGAGATCCTGCATGTTCAGACATGTTCCATTCATCATCATCAAAGCAGCTTCCTCCTGAGAAGGAGCCCTTAGAATCATAGAATCATAGAAAATTACAGTTGCAAGGGACCCCAGGAGGTCATCTAGCCCAACCCCCTGCTCAAAGCAGGACCATCCCCAACTACAGCATTGCAGCCAAAACTTTGTCTAGCCAGGTTTTGAAAACCTCCAAGGATGAAGCTTCCACCACCTCTCTGAGTAACCTGTTCCAGTGTTTTACTACCCTGCTAGTGAGAAAATTCTTCCTAATATATAACCTAAACTTCCCTTTCTGCAACTTGAGACCGTTGGTCCTTGTTCTGTCATCTGCCACCACTAAGAACAGTCTACCTCCATCCTCTTTTGAACCTCCCTTCAGGAAGTTGAAGGCTACCAGTCTCCTCTTTTCTAGGCTAAATAAGTGCAGTTCCCTCAGTCTTTCCTCATGAGTCATGGCCCCCAATGCCCTCACCATTTGTGTTGCCCCTCCGCTGGCCTCTCTCCAATTTGTCCACATCCTTTCTGTAATGGCGGGGGGGAGCGGGGTGCAAAACTGAACACAGTACTCCAGATGTGGCCTCACCAGTGCTTGACCTACTGGCATCACACCTACCAATGCAGTCCAGGATGCCATTAGCCTTCTTGGCAACAAGGGCATACTGCTGGCTCTTATTCAGCTTATTGTCCACTGTAACCCCCAGGTGTTCTTCTGTAGAGCTGCTGCCCAGCCAGCCAACACCCAGCCTGCACTGGTGCATGTGACTCTTCTGTCCTAAGTGCAGGACTGTGTACTTGTCCTTGTTGAACCTCATGAGTTTCCTTTTGGCCCAGTCCTCCAATTTGTCTAGGTGTCTCTGAATCCTAGCCTACCCTCCAGCATATCTACCACTACCCCCAGCTTGTGTTCTTCTGTAGAGCTGCTGCCCAGCCAGCCAACACCCAGCCTGCACTGGTGCATGTGACTCTTCTGTCCTAAGTGCAGGACTGTGTACTTGTCCTTGTTGAACCTCATGAGTTTCCTTTTGGCCCAGTCCTCCAATTTGTCTAGGTGTCTCTGAATCCTAGCCTACCCTCCAGCATATCTACCACTACCCCCAGCTTGTGTCATTTGCAAATTTGATGAGGGTGCACTCTATGCTATCTTCCAGGTCATTGATGATGATATTAAACAAAACCTGCCCCAGGAGCAACTCCTGGGGATCTCCACTTCATACTGGCTGCCAGCTAGAGACCGAGCCATTCATTACTATCCTCTGAGCCTGATACTCCAGCCAGTTTTCTATCCACCTTACAGTCCATTCATCCAGCCCATACTTCCTTAGTTTGCCTGGGAGAATGCTGTGGGATACCATACCAAAAGCCTTGCTAAAATGAAGGTACACCGCATCCACTGATCTCCCTGTCTCCACAGAGCCAGTCAGATCATCATAGAAGGCAATCAAGTTGGTCAACTATGAGTTGCCCCTGGTGAGTCCATACTGACTGTTCCTAATCACCTTTTTTTCCTCCAAGTGCTTAGAAATGGATTCCTTGAGGATCTGCTCCATGATTTTTCCAGGGACTGAGGTGAGGCTAATGGTCTGTAGTTCCCTGGATCCTCCTTTTTCCCTTTCTTAAATATGGGTACTATGTTTGCCCTTTTCCAGTAATCTGGGACCTCTCCTGATCACCATGAATTTTCAAAGAGATGGCCAATGGTTCTGCAATCACATCAGTTGACTTTCTCACCATCCTTGGGTTCATCCATTCTTACCCCATGGACTTGTACACATCCAGCTTTTTTAAACAGTCCCTAACCCATTCTTTCACCACTGAGGGCTCCTCACCTCATCCCCAAACTGTGCTGCCCGCTGCAATAGTCTGGAAACTGACCTTTCCTGTGAAGACTGAGGCAAAAAGGCACTGAGCACTTCAGCTTCTTCTTCATCCTCTATCACAAAGTTGCCTCCCCCATTCGGTAAGGAACCCTCACTTTCCCAGATCCTGACCCTCCTCTTGCTGCCACAATACTTGTAGAAACTCTTTTTGTAACGCTTCACATCGCATGCTAGCTGCAACTCCAATTGTGCTTTGACCTTCCTGACTTCACCCCTGCATGCCCAAGCAATGCTCTTATATTCTTCCCTAGTTATTTGTCCAAGTTTTCACTTCTTATAAGCTTCCTTTTTGTGATTTAGTTTACTGAAAAGTTCCCTGCTAAGCCAACCTCATCTTCTGACATACTTGCTAGTTTTCCTGTTCATTGGGATGGTTTATTCCTGCACCCTCAGAAAGACTTCTTTAAAGTACAGACAGTTATCCTGGACTCCTTTCCCCCTCAGTCTGGCTTCCCAGGAGATCCCACCCATGTTCCCTGAGTGAATAGATGTCTGCTTTTCTGAAGTCCAGAGTGCTTACTCTGCTGCTCTCCATCCTTCCTTTTCTCATGATCCTGAACTCAATCATCTCATGGTCACTGCTGCCCAAGTTGCCATCCACTACTACATTTCCCACCAATTCTTCCGTTTGTGGCCCCTAGTTGGCCACTGCAGCACTTGCACCAGGAAGTTGTCCCCAATACTCTCCAAAAACTTCCTAGATTGCCTGCACACTGCTGTATTGTTCTCCTATCAGATGCCAGGGTGATTGAAGTCCCTTTTGAGAAACCAGGGCCTGTGATTGGGAAACTTCTATTACCTGTTTGAAAAAGCCTCACTTACCACTTCCTCCTGGTCTGGTGGTCTACAGCAGACCCCCACCATAATGTCACCCTTGTTGCTTTCACCTCTGACCCTAACCCACAGACTCTCAACAGGCCTATCTCCAGCTTCATACTGGAGCTCTGAGGAGTCACATAGCAATGTTACATAAAATGAAACTCCATGAAACTCCTCCTCCTCTTCTCCACCGCCTGTCCTTCCTGACCAGTTTACACTAATCCATGACACTGCTCCAGTCTTACGAGCTATCCCACCAGGTCTCTGTTATTCCACTCATGCCATAGCTCCATGATTGTGCAAGCATTTCCTATTTTTCCTTCTTGTTTCCCAAGCTCCATGCACTGGTGTACAGTCAACTGAGGTAATTCATTGATTTCCATGATTTCTGTGGAAGTATGAGAGCACTTCCCCTGTTGCCCCCTCCTCCTTGCTCTTCCTCCAGTTCTCCCACTTCCCCACTTACCTCAGGGCTTTGGTCTCCATCCCCTGGCAAAACGCCTCCTCATTAGGGTAGCGAGCCTATCTGCAAAGACACTCTTCCCTCTCTTCATCAGGTGGATCTTATCTCTTTGTAGCAATTCTTCTTCTTGGAACAACATTCCATGGTTGAAGAAGCCAAATCCATGCTGGCAACACCACAAGCACAGCCAGGTATTGATCTGCAGGGTGCACCTGCTCTTGCTCAGGCCCTTTCCCTTGACCAGAAGGATAGATGAGTGCAAGGGCGCCTTCACCCTCGCACTCAGGTCCCTGTAGTCACTTTTGATATTCTCAAGGTCTCCTTTGGCAGTATCATTGGTGCCCACATGGATAAGCAGCATGGGGTAGTAGTCAGATGGCCAGATGAGTCTTGGTAGTCCCTTGATGACATCTCAGATCCAGGCTCCAGGTAAGCAGTGGACTTCCTGAGACAACAGGTCAGGGTGGCAGATGGTTCCCTCCATCCCCCACAGAAGGGAGTCTGCAAACACCGCCACCCATCACTTCTTCTTGGTGATGTTCATCTCAATCCTTTCCACCTTGGTGAGGACTGACCTGTCTTCCTCCACCAATGGAACACACTCCTCCCTCTCTACTGCTAGGGATGCATATTGGTTCTCCAGACTAACCACTGCAGGTGGAGGTGAAGATCTCTGCTTGCTGCCAGAAGTCACAAGCCTCCAGCTTCCACCTTCATGAGTGTTCATGTCCTCTCTCTTCTCTGGCATCCCCTCTGGCATGTCTTCCTCCACAGTCCTGGAGGTTCCTCCAGCATCAAACTAATAAATTCCTCATAGTGGAGGATGCTTCAGAGCCTTGCTACCTCCTCCAGTAGTTCTCTTGCCTGTCCCCTGAGAGACACCACGTGGAGGCCCCCTCATACTGTAGGCACTCCTTAACCTGGCTATCACTGGAAAGAACCTATATGCTGCAGTCACCACAGCACCAAACCTGGACCTGGGTGTAAACATTGATGGTGAGTGGTCTTGCCTGGACAGAACCCTCACAGATGGAAGCAGAGGCAGTGGCTCTGGCATTGCAACATCCTCCAGCCATTTCCCTGGGTATCTTAATCTGCCTTCTCTCTCTTACTGCTTTTCTTCCAAGCTGACCTTCCCTAGTGAACGCTTCTGGAAGCTGGCCTGTTTATTACTTGTTGGCCCCAAAGGGTTCCTTTTTTCCTGCTTCCTCATACCAAACCAAAAGGCTTGCTCCTAAAATGGGGTGGGAGGAAGAAACTGGCCTAGGAACTGACCTGTGAACTGTTTACCCTGTTTGAAGCCCCTGTTCACTGGCTGCCTGATCATTGGCTCCCAGGTGCCTGGGGAGTCTCCTTTTATACCCTGATGGGCTTGGACTGACTCTGCCCCCTTGTTATGGCTTCTGTCAGGCCTGGGCAGCAATCACTTAGCAATCAGCAGTCATTCATCAGCAGTCATTACTCCCATTTTTTTCATTATGTTGTTTCATTCTGGCAGCCAGGCCTTGCATTTGTTTGTTGCACTTTTTGCATTTTGCATGCATGCCTGTCTTACCCACAAGTAGAGGAACTTCATTAAAATATTCCCAAACAGGGTCTCTTTTATGGCCTGACAAGCTTGCTGCCAGGATAGGTTTTCCCTTCTACCATACCATTCCCACGCTAGATATCAAATCAATGAAAAGGCTATACTTAGAACCTTATCCCTCAAAACATCTGGAATATTATGTTCAAATTGTTTATATTTTGTTTCTACTGGCCCTCCCTCCTTGCATTTATCTCCAGACTCCTCTCCCTTGCCCTGATCTACTCCACCCCAATAATCCTCTATTCATTTAAATTCTTAAAACTTTGCACTTTTAGAGAGAGGTAAGGGTTTGATTCTGTATACACAAACTTGCAGAGAGACAATAGGGCCAATGGGTAGGTAATCAGCAGGGATTTTGGTTTTCTCTGATTTAAGAAAAACCCTCAATTTTTAGATTAAAAATGTAATCCAATATCCACATTTTTCCATGATTAAAATGAAACACCACTATATATATGGAAAAACATATAAATGGAAAAATAGCTATGGGAACATTTTCTTTTCATTTTATTTTAATCATGGAAAAATGTGGATTTGGGGATATTTTTTAATATCTGAAATTTGGGGATTTTTTTTATCAGTGAAAACCAGGATCCCTGGTAATCAGTTATGTTATCTCTCATCTCCATATACTTTAGTTAACAAGGATATTATCTCTGGAGACACAAATCCACAGTTTAAGAAATTAAATTAAGCATCACAGAGATGCTTAATGGGAACTTCTAGACTAAGCACTGAGTCCCATTGCATTGAGCAGTTTTCTTCAATCTTTACTAATCTATAGAGAATACTCTGGGAACCCCATAAGATTGGGCCCCTAATATAGTCCATAGCCTGTTGTGACCCCTATTTATAAAACTTTTCTAAAAAGATTACATGAATATACTATCTCAAAGAGTATATAATTAGAAGTTTCCTTATTCCCTGATGATATATTTGAGCTTTAATAGATCTTACATTAAAAATATCTTTATATAGGTTAATTTTTTTAAGCATCTTAAAAAAAGAGAATTAAATAAAAAAAAACCTGATTTAAATAAAAAAATCCAAATTTTATTTTTTTTAAATAATTGATTTTTTATCCACCCTGATTAGAATACATCATTGTGATTAATTTGTCTGATGAATGGTATTTGATAACTAATTTACTAAATATTTCCCACCCACGCCCATTTCAGCAAATATAACTATTTTTATTGCTATTTAATTAGTCCTGATTTCTACAATTTCATTCAGCCTTTTTAAAGCACCTTATTTCATGGTGTGTAAGTTGAGGTTTGAAGTGAAAATATTTACCTTTAAATTTCCACCTTGTCTTATAGACTTTATCAATACTTTTGAACCGCCCCCCCCGCAATCCCAGTGTCACCCTTGTCAGGCCCCGGTCCCGACCCCAGTCGTGGCCCCATCCCTGGCCACAGCCAAACCCCAGCCCAGCCCCGACCCTACCTTTTCCATCTACCATGCGATGGTGCCCCTGTCGCTGGAAGCCATGGGGCCCAGGCCCAGCTTAAGTGCAGCCTGTGGGCCTTGCTGTCACCATGGAGACCCATCCCTGTCCCCTGCGAGCAGCATTGCCTGGGTTGTGCCAGCTAAGCACTGAGCCTGTCCCCATCCCCTGCATGCTGTGCTACTTGGGCCATGCCAGCTGAGTGCCAAGCCTGGCCTCATCCCCTGTGAGCAGCACTGCCTGAGTTACACCAGTCAAGCACAGAGACTGGCACTCATAACCTGTGACTGGCACTGTGGCATGTGTCCACCCCCTGGGTGCCCTGCCAACAGTGAGGGCACACAGGGGTCAGTATAAGTTGACCCTATATTTCTGATTCAAAAAGTCAGGTCAACTTATACACTGGATCTACAAAAATCCTAACTTTTGTGATCAGAGAACAGAAAAACGGGGTCAACATAAACACCATGTCTATTTGTACACCATTGTGACAGAGCACCTTTAGTGCCTGTCACTTTAAAGGCTAGACTGGGAGAAGGCAGGTGCCTGATTAGAGCAGCCATTTAATGCCCAGCTGTCTGGGCTGAGGGGGGCTATTTTGAGACCAGCCAGCAGGGCAAGACCATCTCCCTGCTGAGGTCCTTGGGTCAGGAATAGCTCAGTTGTAAAGGGGAAGCTATACAGAAGAAGGAGGCCTCAGTGGTCCTGGGTATGACCTTAAACTGCACCCTGCTCGGGAAGGATGGCCAGGTGGGGCTCCTAGTGGTGTGGGAGTCCCCAAGAAATGCCAGGTCAGTTGCCTCCCTAGTGAAAGGTGAGGAAGGGCACCTAAACCCTAGCTTCCATCATTCTGTGGGTTTTTAGTTAAGACTTATGGGCCAGGAATGGCTAGGCAGAAACCTGAGCCTAAGGGGGTGGTAAGGATGGAGGATCCCAGAGAGCCCTGGCCCTGGTGATGGGGTGGTATGGAGCCCTGGTGAGGGGGTGGTATTAAGCCCCAGGGAGGGATGGTGTGGAGCCCCAGAGAGATAGGGGTGGAGAATTGGCCGGGAGATGGGCATGGGGCAAAGTCAGCCTTAATTTGGCAAATTGCCTGGCAGCCATTCAGATGAGGTCATGAGAGACAACCAAAAGACAGTGTGCCTGCTGACCAAGGAGTGAAGGGAATTAAGCTTGATGGCCCAAAGAAGTTGCTCAGGGAGAAAAGGCAGGGTGTGTGTGACCTAAGACAGGTGGTATAAATGGGATCCTGGTGACAGCAGGGGGAGTGAATGAGGACCCTGTGAAAGGGTGGCTGTCTGCATGTGGCCTATAACTGGGCAGTAGGGAAGAGGCCTAATTATGGCTGAGTTTGGCCCAGCCTTGATCCAGAGCCAGTTAGAACTCTTGGATACCATCTGTGAAGCATGGGCCACAGTGTAGAGCTGTGGATAGTGTCCTTGGCATTGGGAAATGTAATGGGCAGTTTCCCACATTTACCATCAGCTGTGGGAACAGAAAAGTTGTGGCAGGTGAGACAGGGCAGACTGCCCTACGTAGACAGGTGAGTGGGCTGGCTTGAGATCTCGGCCCCGAGCTTGCTCCCTGTTATAACCATGAAATACAGTATTTAACAAATAGTTTGGACATATGTTTTTTTTTCAGTCTATAAGCTGTCTATAAGCTAAAACAGAATGACTTGTTTTACTGTATTTTCTTATTATTATTATTTGCAATGTGTAACTGGTCTTCCAACTGACATGGTACTGGGTTTGCTTCCTGATCCAATGACTGGAATGCTTTTAAAAGGAGAAATGGGAATAGCATTATGAGTTCTAATGTAGCTATCTCTGTATTTATGTGGTCTTCATCATCATAACATTCTAGCATTCAGTCACCAATGGCTTTTTACTTAAACTCCCTTTTAAATAGGAACTGAAAATGATCACACACAGTTTACAGATGGGGAATTGGGGCACAATCCTAGAAAGCAAAGCAAGGAGTTCTGGTAAAAGCTCAGTTTTGTCCATATAGCTAGAACTGTACATGTAACTGGTTTTCAGTTTATTGGTAGTTTGTAACAGAATGATCTGACACTTACCTGTTCCACCCACAGGAAGTTCACCCATGTGGGTTAATTCTTGGACTGGACCCTGGGATTCACAGGTGGGGTTTGAGGAAAAGAGCCTAAGTCAGGATCATTAAGGAGAAACACCTGGTGGAGAACTATGATGCGAGTCCCCAGAGTCATGTGTTCCCATGACAGGACTCTACTGGGACGGAGAGCTTCCAGGAAAAGGAAAATGTGGGGCCAGGCTCTTGTGTCCCTTGGGGAGGAGAATCCATAACTCTGAGTAGGAGAGGGCAGCAAAGATCTCTGTGGAAACATGGAGAAGATCCTTGAGGGAGTGCAAAACCAAGGAGTCCTGCAAAAGGTGCAGACAGACACAACCCTAGAGCAGCCAGGCAGTACAGAGAAGACTGGAGACAGACAGGCCACATGGAGCAGTGTATCAGCAAATGTGGTGAGCCAAGAACCATGGTATTCTCTTCTTGCATTGTTTATTACTAAGTATGTTAACACAATTGTTGTCAGGACCAACTACTTCATAACCCAGAACAAAGGGGTGTATTTTAGCATCCCAGTAGTTACTTCTCTATCAAAGTTGATGGATTGATACACTTTTGGTTATTTGATTTATACCAGATCTTGTTCCTTTCTATGTGCATTTTTAAATTAACAGACTGTGATTAATAATTGATTTCCCTCAGATCAAGTTGCTTATCTCTATGAATTCATGATTTAATGCACCTTTGAGTATTAATTGACTGTGATGAACTTTGGGAGACAATACTCAGCAGAGGATTGACATACCTTACTGAGTTGCCTTGGTTTCTCAGGTGAAAGTGTAAGCTAATGGATGCTCTATTAAAAGTAGGCTGATGTTTTAGCTGTACTTACTTGATGGAAGAATAAATTGTGGGCCTTTGTGGGCAACAAGATCCAGATGCAGATAATTGATTAATTGATGAGTTTTGTGGTCCTTTTGTTAGACTAAAGTATTGATTTAAGCGGATTTAGTTAAGGACTGAAGGGATGTCAGAAAATGGACTAAAAGATATAAAACTGGGTGTGACAGGTGCAAACTCTAAAGGCCCGGTCACATTGCTGGCCCGCTACCTGTTTTTGGGTAAGCTGCCCACCTTACTTGCCTGCCACACCTCATTGTAAATTAATTATGATGTTAATTAGGCAGGAGGCTGCCCTTCGAGTGTCCTGCTGTTCACGGGCAGTAAACACATGACTTTGACCTTCTCTTTATCATGTTCCATGTCTCACAGACGCCATCTTTGTACTTGATCAATACTCCAGCTTGAGGCTGGGCCAAACTCAGCACAGTGTTAGGCTTCTCTCATTCTGCCCTGTTCAGGACCTCACATATACAGCCCCCATCTCACTGGGGCCTCTACCACTCCTCCTGCTCTCAGCAGGCCTCTCATACTCATGTCCCCTACTGGGCCTCATTCACACAACTCTGCTCCCTTGAGTGACCACGTAGATCGTCAGGCTTGTCCCTTCACTCTTTGGCTAGCCCTGGCTCAGCCTTTCGGGCCTCTCCCACAGCCCTAATATGTGTGGTGGCAAGGCAATTTGTCAAACTGTGTTAACTCTGTCCCTGGACCTTTACCGGGTAACACAACACATGGTTTCCTAATTGGGCCAATGACTCGCCCCTTCTGCTTGCAGCTCCCTCTGAGCTTCCTCACTTGGCCTCAGGCCCACTTGTGGCCTCAGTGCCAAAGGCTTACCTGGGCCTCTCTACCCTTTCCTCACAGGGGCTTAATGCACTCGCCCCCTCTGCTGGGCCTCAACACACTCAGTCCCTCTCACTAGGGCTTCACACATATGCCCCCCTCTCTGGGGCTCAACACACTCACCCCATCTGCTGGGGCTATTTCACTCCTATGGGCTTAGGTACCTCCCATGGATGTGCCTGGCCCCACTACTCTCTGGGGCATTATACCCCTTAAGGCTCAGGTGCCTTAGGCATGCCTGGCCCCACTGCTCCTACCAATAACCCACCAGCTGGTGGGGGCTGGGGTTAAGGCGCCCCTACTCACCTTTCACTGTGGGGGTAACTGGCCTGGCATTTCTTGGGGACTCCCTCACTACAAGGAGTCCCACCAGGCCACCCTTCCCTGGCAGGGTGCAGTTTCAGGTCATGCCCAGGACCAGGAGCCTCCTGTCATTCCCAATAGCTCCTGACCTTACCTCCAAGATGTTCCTTGAGCAGCAGGGTGTCTGGGTGATGTTGCTCCCTCAGCTGCTGGCAACAAACTGTTGCCACAGACCTGAGAGGTAGGATCTTAAAATGTCCACCTCATCAGGGCTGGCCTACACCTGGCTGCTGCCTTGCTCTGGTCCTTAAAATGGAATATACCAAAGGTGCTCTTCCACCCACTTTTCTCCTTAAAATGGTTCCTGGGGGAGGGTCTTTTCTGCTGCTTACAAAGCAGGCTCACTCAGAGCCTGCAACAGCCCTTAAGTGGTGAGCACCCCACTGGTACTCCGCTACACACCTTCCTCCTTAAAATGAGTGCACAGGGTTTTTTCCAGGCTGCCCTCCATGCAGGGACTTCTCCAGCCTGCTGCAGCCCATACTAAGTGGCGAGCACCTCAATTGTGCTCCACCACATAGGGAAATTAACTGGTAACTGAGAATTACATAACAAGATCAGCCATTGGTGCCTTGAGAGGAAAAGGACTGGGTGTAGGCGAGGAAGAGCCCTGGAAAACAATCATTGTGAGTTGAAGGTATTCCACCATCCTTTGCATAATATTTGTCCTCCTTTTTTTTATATATTTATAACAAGTTGTGGCAGGAGAGACTGGACGAAAGGGCAGAAATTAAACACTGGCACCAGAGAAGTGAATACAATCAACAACACCCTCTCACAGTCCTAAAAAAACCCCAATAATAACAATTCTAAGTGTCTAAGTTGATTTGAAATTTGATTTCCTGAAATTTTCAGCAAAGTAAAAAGTTCAAAGACAATTTTGAGCTCAACAAAACATTTAATGAATTTCAGAAATGAAACATAACTTTTTAAATTAAAAAAATTTAAATGTTCCATTTCCAAAATGTCAGTGTATTTCCTTTAATAAAACAGGACATCAAAATTGACATGAAATTCTGAAATGTTTCAGTCAAACTGAATTCACATTTTTAGTCACCTCTCCCCCCTCCAAAAAAAATTAATTCTGACAGAAAAATATATGATGCTATAACTGTATTGTGCAGCTGTTTCCATCAGTGATTATACCTCTCCTTACAGGGCTATAGGGCTATTTCAGGGGAATCATGTAGTTTAGCTTCATTTACCCCATGTAAAAGAAGATAGCAAGGTTGAAAAACCTGTAGAAAAAATGTTATATAAAAGCAGTACTGTCAGCTCATGTAATTTAATCATTTGTCTCACAACATTCAGTGTTTTCTGAATGCTCCAGTCCCTGAGTCCTATGCCTAGTCAATGCCTAATTAGCTCTCTTTTTTAGAAAATAAGACTAATGGTTGCAAAGGAAAGGTAAGCCTCCCCCCCCCCCCAACAAACCATGATCCAAATACCCAGAGAAGACCTCAAAACCAGAAGGTAAATAAGAGACCACTGAT
Source organism: Alligator sinensis (assembly GCF_000455745.1). Lineage (NCBI taxonomy): Eukaryota > Metazoa > Chordata > Crocodylia > Alligatoridae > Alligator > Alligator sinensis. The sequence continues at coordinate 589,921 of NW_005842637.1, forward strand.
TAAAACAATAATAATTCTTGTTTTAAGCCAAGCTCATGAATTTATTTTAGAGGCTGAACAATACCCTAGGAAGTCTGGTATCGGTGATACCATGTTATTGGGCCCTAATTCACCACTGCACTTTTCTGGTTTCATACTTGGATAACTCTTTTGAAATTCACAACTTTACATATGTGTAAGCTGGAGTCTTGCTGGTTATTCAGCCCCACTGGTCATTATTTACCTGCCTGTCTGCTTTCCCTGTTGTCTGATCTATCTTAAATATGGTAGGATCATGTACTCTTAAAACTACCATATAATAATTACTTCCAATGAACTATCACTCCAAACTACTATCTGGGTTTCACTTTTTTACAGTTTCAGAGAGTCAGAGAACTTTACACGCTACATTGGTCTCAGAAATAGAAGTCTACTAAAACACAGCTTCAAGCAGCAAGTATTTCCAGTGTCTAGAATTATGCTAAACACCAGTCATCTAAATTATTATATTAACTGGAAAGGGGGACTGCACACAATTTAACAGGAGAGAAAAAGCAACAAATCTAAAAGACCCCCCCCCCCCCCCCGGGTATTGTATTGAGAGAAGAAAACCAGGAATCTAGTGGCAATAAAAGCTTTGATAGAATTTAAAAATATTTTTATTGCAGTGAATTTGGAAGCATTGTTTTCATTCAGTCCAATAGTCAAAGTAATGTAGTTTGAGGTACTTGGCAGATGAATGGGAGAGGGTTGGGGGTACTGTGTTAATATATTAAACCACACCTACATGAATCATTGAATTTAATGTTCATTGTGGAAATATTTAAACTATGATTATATGTTTTCTTTGAGTTCTTCTGGACTCTAATCTTATTTCTATATCACTGAGACTTGAATATACCAGTGAGTTTTACTAGGCTCCTTGGACTCAGATCTTTGATAGGGGAAAAGGGGGGGAGGAGGGAGATAGAGTTGGCATTTCTGAAATCCTGCTCTTTTGTAACACCAAACTGGGAAAAATCAATCACTGTAAACTGTACAGATCTATGAATCATCCTTTCCCTTCTGCACAAGGAAATAAATGGTTAATTGTTTTACATTTAAATGATCATCATTGGGCAATTTCTTAATGACTGATATAAATGGGGAAGTTCACTCCCCTCCCAGCTATTGCTCTAGGCTCTCTTCAGACTCAGGCCTTAATTGTCACCATTGATTTACTTTTTTCTTTATAACAACAAAGGGAGCTTTTAATACAGATATGAAGGTGACAATCATCAACACTTGTCCTGATTTATAGGAATCTTGATTTCCCATTTCTCTGTGACTCCTGATACCCAGAAGGACATTTTCAATCCTATCTTGCTGTAACTAGATCTATCCTGAGATAGAAATTAGATATTGTCTAATCTATTAAGTTCTCAAAGAGCCAGAAACTCTCTGAAGAAAACTGCATAAGCTGCTATGTAATTCTGTCATCTTGAGGTTCATCTGTGGTTGAGAGGACAAAGTCACCAGTAAGACAATCTCACCTAGCACTTTTATGCTGTCATGAATATGCATTTTACAGCAGCAAGGTAAATACAGCTTAAATCTTTCCAAGTGAAGGACACAACTAATATCAAAGAGATTTCCACCCATAAATGGATAAAGATAATGGCATCCATGTTTACCACTTTCAGGAAGGAGCATGGTCTGGTGGCCAAAGCAAGGAAAGTGAGATTTGGGATGGCTGGGTTCTTCCATGGCTTGGGATGTTCTTGTTCTTCCATACCTTGCTGTCTTACATTGGGAAAATCACAGAACCATTTTATGTTAGTTTTTCTATCTGATAACAAGTTGAGAAACAACTAACAAACAAAAGCAGGTCAGCTATCTCAGAGGAGTGTTATAATTCAAATAACTAAATCCTTGAGATTGTCTGTTGGCAAGAGGTAAGGAAAGTACAGTGTTATTGCTCACTGTATTCACAGTAGTATAGTTAAACCATGTGAAATACAGCAACACCTTGCATACTTCCTCTCTTGGGGGAAGAAATGATTTTCTACCTTATTTGCTCTCTGTTTTTGCCTTGCCTATAAAATCAGTAAAGACAATATTTTCTTATTATTGTAAAGCACGGTGGCTAAGAATCTCAGCAGAAATGGAAGGTGTATTTATCATATAATAGCAGTAAACATATGATGTGTATATAAACATTCTTTAAAGTCGAGGTAAGCTTTATAAAAGGAACTCTATGTCCTTACAAATGCATTAAGGCGGCAATACTGACTCATAAAGTTCTTTGTCATATGCAATGTCTATGTATTGGTATGGTTTCTTATTGTATTGATTATATTGTTGTGATAAAATATACATTTGGTATACTCGGCAAAGACAGTGTTACTGCTGTATTGTGCTGATTATTGAAGAAAGTATAAATTAGGTCATAATTCTGAAGTCATCAGAAATCCATATGGAACTCAAAGCTATTCATTTGAAATAGTGTTTATGAGATTTACTACATAGGCTCAATCTGTAAGTTTGTGTATGTCTCTGTGTACATATCTATATGCATTTTTATATGTATAGTCGTATAGTTAGTATATCCATATACACATGCTTGAATGACTTAGATTGATAGCCAGTCCATGTTTCTGGTTTTCAGTGCTTCCCCAAGTGAAGTTATCTGCCAAGATGCAGGAGAAGCATTGGTTGGTGTTTGCATTTTCTGTTTCTTCTCTCTTTTCTGTATTACATTAGGATTGCATTGCAAAACAAAGTAGGGTCCTTCCTTGCGATGAAGGTGGAAGCAGTGGAGAGAGATCCCCTTTTTAGATAGCAAGTTTCAGAAGGTTGGGGTGTGCTGTAGAATAATCTCTACCTCTCCCCTCTCTGCAGCTGTGCTACAGAATGACAGTTCCCATGAGGCATGGCAGGGGTATTTTGAATTTCCATTATTTCAGTTTTCAGCATACATTTTCACTTATTTCAGTTTCCACTTAACATTTTTAAACTTCTGTGGACCATCTTCCATTTTCAGATTCTCTAAGGCCTTGGCCTTAAGTTAAGCCACCATTTTACAGCTGGCAAAACAAAGGAAGAAATCTAACTAAGCCCACAGAAGAAATAATGTCAGAGCCAAGGTGAGACCTGTTAGGGTGATAATATTTGGATTTTCGGGGAGCATGGAATCTGCAGTTGAATAAAGTCATCACCTGTGGCCTAGCAGAGCTGCTGACCACAAGGCAGAATGATATCTAAGTCAGCCATTTGCTTGTGCTAAGTAACCATCTTAACTGTGTTAACCATTTTCTGAGGAAAAAGCAGCAAGTGAATCTGTGTGAGTCTGTGTGCTATGAATGAGATGATGTTTTAGGAATGTGGAAGATGATACAACATGAGACAGAAAAACAGACTGGAATGTGAAAAACAACAAGTAATTGGTAATGGAATCCGAGATGAACATATGCAAAAAGGTGAATGGTGATTGGTGAAGAAGCCTCCAGAAGCTTCCAGGTTTTGCTCAAAGTCTACCCATTGACCGAAGAGCAGGAGTCAAGGTCTTAGACATGCGCTCATAGCAAAAAGATATGTAAATGAGTAAAATTCATAGGCAATTCCATGCAAAAGGAGCAAACAGTAAACAGAGGTAGAGTTTGAGATGAGAGGAGAAATGGGTGGAACCCAAGGACGGACATAGGTAGAATAAGTGGTAATGAGTATAAACCAAAATGTATACGTGTGGGAAAAAAACTATTGTGCGTGGCTGCTCCCCATGTTCATAGACTGTCTGTCTGTGAGGGAGCTCACCTGAAGCTGTCTCTATTCTGAATAAAGCTGTTGCAAGCAATGTGTGCTGGTGTTTGCTCCCTGTCTGCTCTGGCTAACGAGTGCCAGGATCCATGAGCAATTGGACCATTGTTTCCCTAGTCATTGGATGCCGCATGGAGTCACAGTCTAACAAGAACAAAGGTAGCTGAACTGGGGGCATCCCTGCATTGACTGAGTAGGAGTTGCTGTGTGGGGTTAGCCCTGTCAGTGTCTACCTAGGTGATAGCCTCATAGATTTGGGGCTCTCTAATTGTGCAGTTCCAGCTCTGCACTGGATTTAGAGGAACACATTTTCATCCCCAGTACTCAGTTTTCATAGTGAAAATTAATGACATTTTATTTATTTTCTAGGAGAAAGCTTGCTGCTACTTGTATGCTCTTCACTGTGGTTGCTTTATAGGCCTTAAGAATTTCCTGCTTCTGTTTAAAGTTAAATGAGAAGAGAAGAGGAAAAACAGTGCAACAGACTCAGTCAGCACAGCAGTGCTATGTATGCTGGACACATTTGCAGTCTCTGAAGATTGCAGCTTCTTCCAAGGAGGAAGGATCACTGTTGAATCCACATACGATGTAACTCTGAAACTGGATCAGGTAGTATATGTATGCTTCTGCCTATCTTAAAGTTGTAGCCTGCTTGTGTCCCTTTGTCCTCTTCTAGTAATCCATACATATTTTGCTGTTTGCTGAGCTTGTTCTCCTTGTCATCATTCATAGGGGACCACCAGCTTGTTCCAACACAGCAATAAAGAGACTGAGGGAAAGGGAATGTCTTATTTAAAATGTTAATGCCCAACAGACCTAGAGAAGAAGAGATATAGCTAAATGTTGTAGTTACAGTTGTTTTAGTCCAGGTAACCCTTGACTAGCTGGGAAGAGACTCAGGCACTCTGAGTGAACAGTGGAATTGCTTTGGGAATTCTGCTTCTCAGGCATAGTGCATTTTGGAATCTCATAAGGGATAACATTTTTGCTAGTGCCTAAGTGACTGTGAAGCCTTCAGACATTCAGGAGTTTTTGAAAATGAGACATGGGTGCCTAAGTCATTGAGGTGCTTTTGGGCAAAACATGACCCAACTTTTCACTGTTTTATTCAGTTTCATCACTACTATAAAGCATGTTTCCATCTAAAGCAGATCCTAAAATGTGGTATTTCAGAGCTTTTACACCATATTAAATATTCTATCATAATGACAATTTTTATTATTCAGCCTCAAATTGCCTCAGGCAGCCTAGGCCTATGGCTGGAAATGGGAAAGGGACTGATTTTATACATGCATTGCAATTCATGATCCTGAATGAATCCACCTTACTGAATCTTTTTCCCCCTACAGGCTGGGAAGGAAAGAAGTAAAAGGACTGCTTCTGTTGGAGAATGCTCAACTCTATGGTGACTGGAGCAAGGTGCATGTCTAGCTGGATACACAGAACTTTAGTATTCCTCCTGTCATTTCTCAAGATGTGGCAACCTCCATCAGCACCTTGAAAGTTTCTGACACTGGAAAGGAATGTACCACAGCTGATTGTCTCAGGGGGGGCAGTAGAATTTGGCTTGACTTTGAGCAGTAGGTCTTCTGTCATATAGAAGGTGTGTGTGGCAGCAGATAAGAGGCTTCAGCAGCTTCTCATGTACATTGGTTATCATTCCCTTTGGCATGATTTCTTCTTTTTAAGTCCCACAGAGTACTTCCATGAGTGTGAAGGGGGAACTTTCCATTTCCTTTGCATGTTGGCATACTTAAATTGAAGGTTGCTTTTCCATCAGCCACATAATGACTAAAGCCAAATTTTATTTTTCTCCCTCATGTGAAATACTCTCTTAAAATCTAAAAATCCTCTGGGAGCCAACTAAAATAGATTCCTTTGTACTTGGGGGTATTGTGCTATATAAGGCCATTCTTTGGCAGTTCAATTCTGCCCACTTCATTATTGTGAGAAGCCTCAGGAAAGGAGCATATTCAAAGGACATCACTCACATTAAAAGCAAAGGGCATTATTCACAGTTGCTGGGCACTTTGCACAGCCATTTACACCAAAGAAAATCAAGTTACAAGGTAGACTCACTTTGCAGTGATGTAGATGTGATGCAAGGGGCCCACATGACTTCCCCCCCACCCCCACTTTTGCTGAGATCAACTGGTGTTTCCTTTTAAAAGAGCATTGTGGGTATAGTTCTCCAATTTCCAGATGACATGCATGTACCATTGGCTGGACACTCCTGGAGACAAAGGAATGGGGATACAAGCATCCTCATTCTGCTTTTTTGTTGTGCCTCAGTAGTGAATTGGAAGATCAGTCTCCAGGATGAGAGGAAAGCATTGAATGATTTCCCTGATGATATAGGTTTACAAGAGGTCAGTGGAACTGATTTTCACCAACCAGGAGTCTTGTCCGTGGTCTTCTTAGCCCATTCAATCCATGGCCTCTGCTGAAATATCAATGAGGCAGCTGTAGGCCTTGCTAGAGTTTGAATACAACCAAGAGTTTGAATACAACTACTGATTAATGCACATACAAATCATATCTGGATGCCCTGCTAACAGTAGGTCCCAGTGAATACCAAACTAAGCATATCTTATATTGCTTGCACAGATGTGCCAGAAGTTTTAGTTTTAACAGAGCTTGCAAGACCAACAGAGGGAGAGTTAATTGATAGGACCAATACAAAACACCAGAACAAAGAGCAGAATGACCTGGTAAATGGGTGTCTGTATCTGTTGCCAAGGTTGCACTAACTGATAAGAAGTAGGATATACATGATGTCACCTTATATTTTAGTAATTGGTAGGAACTAGGATCAGTTTTGTTCTGTATTTTAAAAGTCTGGGAGCTCTTAATACTTTGTACTGGGCTTAGGAGTCATGTTCATGCCTGTACCATGCCTGCAAATGACCTGGCTAGTAGGGCTGTGAGAAATAGCACAATTTCTTTTCAACTTCCATTTCACCATTTCAGTGGGACAGTGTTTCATTTTGAGTTTCATTTAGTTTTGAAAGCACTGTTCCATTTTTTTTTTCCCGTCAATACCGTGTTGCAGTTTCAATGCTGTTTCAACGTTTTGCCTACAGGTTATAATGGGGAAGCACGAAACTGCCTATAACTTTTTTCATTTTTAGGCAGATTTGGATGAAAAGAGCATGCGTGGTAGCCCCTTCTGAGTTCATGAAGCCTGACAGCTTTCAAGGAGATAAGTGCAGGGGGTTCTGGGAAACTGGACCTCAAGCTGCTGACAAGCAAAACTCGTGACGTGCCACTATGTGTGTATGTTAAGGCACACCCTCACTGGTGCTGGAACGTCTATACAACACAGTAGTGTGCCCCAATGAGGGCTCCTCCTCCCCTATAGTCTCATCACAGTCCACTACTTTAAATGACAACAGGTAAAAAAATAATTTAGTGAGCAGCAGCACAGTAGCACCAGCAGCATCTCAGGCAGCCAAACTATGACAGAGCTTTTCTTTCCTCTCCTGCAGGAGGTTTCTGTGGCAGCTGCTGGAGAAAACTTTCCCTGCCAGTCCCAGCCCTGGAGGTTAGATGTGCCCTTCCAGTCAGGTACTTGGGGTGTTGGTCTAAGGACATAGCACTTGCAGACACGGCCCTTTGGGTCAATCTAATCTGGTATCTTTTAGCAGGCCAACTAAATAGTTACAGAAATATATCTTAGCAAGCTTTTGGGTTGAAAATCCCTTCATCAGGCTAAGGAAACACCTGCAGCTGGTGTGTATGCTGTTCTTGGATGGAAGGAATAGTAAAGGAGCCAGAGGCTGGCATGCAATGCAGGCAAGAAAGCCAGTCAGTGAAAATAGAAATGGAGGGGTCAAGGGGTGAGGGACAGGCTGGGGGGGGGGTGGGGGAAGGGGGATGTAGCCTCGCAGTTAAAAGTGGAGAGGTACCTGGGGAGACAGGTGTCCAGCAGGTTGTAATCTGTCAGAATTCCTATTTATTGAGTCCATGAGATTCTGTACCTGGGAGGTTGATGAAGTGCAGTTCATAGGTTTGCCTGTGAAAAGTGGTTTGTAAATTCAAAGAAGCACTGAACCTCGCTAACCTCATCACCAGAAGCCAACTTCCTACAGCCCAAAACATACTGAATGGATCCAGGTCATGCCATAACAAGATACGCAAAACCTGCCAACAATATCTCCAGTATGGAAATATTTTCACAATATGATACATATCTCCACTTGGTGCCCTGATGGAAAATACATGGAGACAACAAGCAACAACTGTGCACCAGAATGAGTGCACACCAATAATCTATTGAAGACAACAGCAGAACACCACCTGTCTCCAATCTGTCAGGCCTGACCCTTAACGGGAATTTACAAACCACTTTTCACAGACGAGGACTGTGTACGTGCGTGTGGTGGCTGGAGGTTATGGCACCTCCTACCCACTTCCTAGGGCTGCCGTGCCACCCACAGTTCCACCAGGCCTCCTGACCCTGGCAGAGTGCAGTTTTAGTGGTCATTCCCAGGACCTGGGGTCTCCACCTTTCCAGCACACTTCATGATGTGTTTCATAGTGTCTTGTCTTCATAAAACATATATAAATGTATATGTGCCTTCCTGTATAAATTCTATGTTATAATATCCAAGATATAAATGTATAAAAATAAAAACTTATAAATGCATGTGCCTTCCTATATAAATTTTATAGCATAATATCCAATATAATTACAACATTGAAAAGAATAAATAAATTAATATAATAAAATAAAAGGGTCTAGAAAGAAAGGAAAAGGTATTGCAGAATCCCACTGCTAGGCTAGCAAGTAGGAAATCAAATCAATGGTAGTAGTAGCCTTTGTTGTCTAACACTCCTGAGCTTCTGGAAGATAGTTCAGTAACTGACCCCAAGGCAAAAAGCAGGCCAATTCAAACAATGCTGCCTTTTATTTTGGTTTTTTCCATCCCTCCCCTAAAGTACTGAGATTAGAAGGAACTTCAGGGAAGAATCACAGTCACTGGCCAGGTACACGGTCAATGTCAGAGCAGTCCTTCCCCACTCTTCCCCCTCCTTCTCCTTACTTTCTGTTTCCCTGCAGGCAAACCCAGCTTCAGCTTGGAAACTCTAAATGTTTCAAAATGTTTCAAGTACCCTTGTTTCATTTTGAGGCTGTTTCAAAACTCTTCATTTTGTTTCGATTTTGCTGTTTCAAGCTCGAAATTAATTGAAACAGCATTGAAATGCAACAGCTGGTGAAATTGCTTACAGCCCTACTGGCTAGTACTATGGACCAGCTGGTAATGGATGTTAATGTCTAGGCTTGTTTATAGACAGTAAACCTGGCTGAGCTCTTTAACACCAAACCAAATCTAGCAGTGTCCTTCTTATAACACTAACGTTATTAGGGACACAACAGTACATGTAGAGACCATCCAAACTGATGGAGGCTGACATAACCAATAATACCCAGTAACATCCAAGCAACACTAATGGAGTCAGATAACATTGATAGGGTCCGCTGTAACAACACTGGTGATTACCTAGGGATCTACATTGGCCAGCTAGACTGGCATTCTATTTCTTTCTGCTCATCTAAGAGGCCATTGTTTCTTGTCTTCTGTGTTTTTTTTGGCACTTACATGGAGTTAGCCATTCTACTTCCCAGAATTGTGGATGCATAGTATGCACATTCACATCCACACCCACATACAGATCGGACATATGCAGTAACCTACACTCTGGCCACATAACTGCTCATCTCTGTGCATGTGCCCATTGTGAATATCATATATGTGTCCACAACCTAAAAATATAGTTGGCCTGAAACCATGGCTAGTGGTTATTATACTCAAAGGGGTACTGGAATGGTCCCTCCTTCTGTTTTGGGACCAGTAACTGAGTGGCTTGGGTATTTTCTTGAAAAGCTGGAGACCTGAATTTGAGATCCCATCTCTCCCTCCCCACTTGCCCAGGAGGCTTAAAGGTAGGTCTCTTTGACTTCCCAGTACAAACTATACTGTAGCATCTAACCACTGGTATAGTAGATCTAACCATCACACCAGAGGTCAGGCATTTTCCAAACACTTCTCTGATACTTCCTTTTTGAAGGTGTCCTCCAGGAGGAAGATATGTATACCCAGAAATACTGAAGTAAGCCTCTGGGTGTGGGGCTCGATCACAAAACCACTTGAACAGCTGTGACACCTCCCAATGGGACTGTGGTTCCCTTCTGGATCAAACTCTATGGCTTCTCCCCCTCTCACCCACGATGCCTTGATCTTATTGTTAAAAAGTGAATAAGGGAGGCTACTAACAGGCCTTAGAGTAAACATTAATCCTAATAGTGCCCTTCCAGCTTCACTAGGCCCCTGTTGGGCACCTATAGCCTTAGGGGCAAATCGTGTGGCTTCTTCTCTTCCCCATCACCATGCCCCAAGCCTTGCAGATGTTACGATTACATTGTTCCTTCTGTTGGGGCCTCAGCCTCCCTGGCTTCTACAGCTTTACTCTCGCTAGGCCTTTTAGCTTAGGCTCACTGTGTCAGACATGGCTTTGAGGCACTATCAACCATCTACAGCCTCTAGTCTCTGGGCTCCTGGCCTCTGTCAACTAGGTCCCTGACCCACTATGGCAGCATTTCTCTGGCACCAGGCCCTTGGCTCCTATCTCACTGTGCCCTTCTCAGGCACTGGGTTCTTGTCTCCTGCTCGCTGTGTAGCTTTGTAGTGCTCCGTCACTAGGCTCATCAATAGCTCTAGCCTTGAGCCCACCCCTGACTAGGGCTCAAAGCAATTAATTGTGTGCCTAACAAGCACTAATGGGACCTCCAAAACCACCCCTTATAATCCCAGCCCAAACCACTTGTGCAAACAGCAACATAAACATAAGCCCCTGGGCTTACGCTTAATGCTTCCCTTGCTGCAACTTGAAACCATTGCTCCTTGTTCTGTCATCTGCCACCACTGAGAACAGTCTAGCTTCATCCTCTTTCAAACCCCACTTCAGGTAGTTGAAGGTGGCTATTAAATCCTCTCTCACTCTTCTCTTCTCCAGACTAAATAAGCCCAGTTTCCTCAGCCTTTCCTCAGAAGTCATGGGAACACATCGGAGGTGCCCCAACCTCCTCATCTTGTTTGTTGCCCTCCACTGGATCCTCTCCAATTTGTCCACATCCTTTCTGTAGAGGGGGCCCAAAACTGAACACCAAACTCCAGATATGGCTTCACCAGTGCTGAATAGAGGGGAATAATCACTTTCCTTGATCTGCTGGCAACATTCCTACCAATGCAGCCCAGTATACCATTATCCTTCTTTGCAACAAGGGCAAACTGTTGGCTTATATTCAGCTTATTGTCCACTGTAACCCCCAGGTCATTTTCTGCAGAGTTGCTGCCCATTCCATTCTTAGCCAAATCCCCTATTTCCATGTGACAGGACATGTGTGTTCTGCAGTGGCTTGTTTCATAGCTATAGTCTACATTTACTATCCCCATCATTATCCACTTCGGAATTTTGTTTTGAGCACTGGGTGTGTCTACACATGTGCTTTAATGCACAGTAACCTATTTTACTGTGCATTAAATTGTCATGTCGAAGACCATGCAATTATGGTAATGCACAGTAAAATAGGCTGCTGTGCATTAAGTATCACTTAAAAACTATGCACATTCATTACTGCACATTAGGACAGACTAATGTGCATTTCTTTAGTACCTCACCTGGAGGTGCATGTGTAGACATCCCTAATGAGTAATTGCCCAGAAAATAAAAGATTGCTCAAGGACTTAGCATGTTTCCTGAGGCATCATTCCCAAAAGCCACTTTGACCCACAACAGGGACTTGGTTAACTAAGAGGGATGCTACTTGGAAATGAAAGATTTTCATGGACATTAAAACAAAACAAAACAAAAGATCAGTTTACTTTAAAAAGGCTGCTGCACTGCTATGGGCTAGTGGCCATGTGTCAACCTTGTTTTGGGAGCAATTAGAGAGCCTGAGGCCCTGGCAATGAATTTATTTATCCTCAGCATCTCAGCATACAGCTCTGGCAATGACTGGGGTTAACAAGAGCAGCAGGTCTGAATTTCTGCAGAAAAAAGTATTGGTTTTCAAGTACCAGATGTCAGCAGTCACCTTTGTTTTAGAAACACAAATATTCCGTCTTCCCTGTCCCTTTGTTCTCATAGAGGTAAGAAGTTGTACCAGTTGTACCAAGTGTGTGTATGCACATTGTGCCTGTCTGCAGAAATTATTCCTCAGAGAAACATTGATAAGTAAACCAAGGACAGAAGCATAATGATGCTTACAGTAGCTGCTAATGACAATAATACATATTTTATTCTCCACATTTCTGATGTACTAGAGGAGTTTGATAAAAGATGTGATTAAAATAACTAAAGAGAGGACAGAGGACTACAACATTTCAAGGGAACAGCATGGCATATTCTCATGGGCAGTTGCAATGAGAGAGAGTTGCAGAGAGCAGAAAGCAGCACTTCTACAAGTAAGTGTCTGGATCCTGAGCTACTGAGCCCCGCTGACTCATACATGTGTAGATTCATGCGGGTACCCCCTAGTTCTAGGCATAAAAAATCCAACTTACCATTGTGAGATGAGAAGAGTAAAAAAAATCTTTCAGGGTTTAGTAAACTTGACATAAAAAGAAAAGTTGGAAGAACTGGTTAGGTTTCATCTAAAGTATTGTACAGTTTTGGGATTCACATTTTAAAAAGACATGAAGAAGGTAGAGAGGGTCCAGAAGCTAGTGATACAGATGAAAGGGCTTGGAAGCCAAACCATATCAGGAGATGTTGAGGAAATAGGTATGTTCAGCTTGTGGAAAGGGCACTTAAGACAGGACATGATTGAAAACAGACTTCTAAGATCTGAAGAGCTGTCATAAAGATGAGTGAAAATGCCCTTTCTCTCTAGCTGTATAGAGTAGGACACAGACCGGTGGCTTGAAGTTGCAGCAAAGTAGTTTAGAGTGGATATCAGGAAGAACTTCTTCATTGTTAGAACAGTGAGGCAATGGAATAGACTGCCAAGGCAAGCTGTGGACTCTCCATCAGTGAAGGTGTTTAAGAAGAGGTTACATAATTATTGATCAAGAATGATCTAGGTGTAGATATGATTGTGCTATATTATGGTTAGCTCTCTTGCTGGTTGCCAAATGGGGCTGAGATAAACATAACCCTGCTGTTGCTACATCAGAGGGGTTTGGTTTTGGGGGTTTTTGTTGTTGTTTTGGGGGTGGAGGGGGGCAGGTTGTTGCTATCTTCAGAAATATTGGGTGTTGACCACAGTCAAAGCTGGGGATTTTGACTGGGATGTGCCAGTGCTCCTGCTGAGTCTAAAACCTAGAAGATCCTGGTTAGAAAGTCTTGCCCCTCCACTCAGAGTCAGACCAATTGCTACATTTGGGAGTGGAAAGGAATTTTACCTCACAGTCAGATTGGTACTGTGGGAGGTTTTGCCTTCCTTTCTAGCGTAAGGGCATGGCCTTCGTCCTTGGATCTCTTAAGCATATTTTAACAATTCTTGCAGTAGCAAGACATTCTCCACCACTGTCCCCTTGTTTTACCTGTGACAGGCTGAGGTGCTATTTGTGGTTGCATGACAGGGGTGCCTGTTTAGTTTTAGTAATAGATTAGACATGGATGTGCTTATAATTGTTTGGATAGCTTTGATTCTGCCTCAGGCAGGGGGTTGGACTAGATGGCCTCCAGAGTTCATCAATGCTTCTGTGATTCTATGAATGAGGGCTATTTAGTCTAGAGTAGTGGTTTCCACTACAAGGGACCTGTTGTTTGCAGATGATACAGCGCTTGTGGCTCACAGTGTTGATGCCCTACAACATCTCATTATCAAGTTCTCTGACTCATGGACAATCTTTGGGCTAGCAATAAGCTTGAAGAAGACTGTTATCATGCACCAAGGCTCTTCAGAACCAGTTCCAGATATCACTGTAGATGGTACTGATCTGGATGTTATTGACCACATTTTCTGCCTGGGTTCTTCTGTTCCCATCAGTGTAGATCTTGATGCTGAGCTTGCTAATAGAATCAGTAAAGCAACAAGGAACTTTGGTCTTTTGCAAGACAGAGATTGGAATGAAGTGTCGACTAAAGTGAAAACCCATATTTATGAGATGTGTTTTATACACTCTTCTGTATAACTCAGAAATATGGACAACCTATGCCACCAAACATATGAAAAGACTAAACAGCTTTCATATTAGATGCCTGCTTACAATTCTTTGAATGAGATGGCAAGAGAGGGTGACAAATGTGGAAGTGTTAAATTGTGATGATATGTCATTCATGGGAATGTCGATTAGTAAGAAATGACTCAGGTAGCTTGGTCATGTCAAGTGAACACTGGATCACAGGATCCTGAAGAATGTGCTGTACTCTGAAGCCTGAAAAGAGTCTAGCAACAGAGGCAGACCACTGCACAGATTGTGGGATGCTTTCAAACATGACTTAGTACCCTTTGGAGTCTCTGTGGATGACTGGGAATATAGTTCAGAATGCTGCTCCTGTTGGAGGAGCCAACTTGCAGAAGGAGCAAGGCACTGCAAGGTGGACTAGTACAAGTTTTGTGATGACTGGCATAGGCAAAACATAGGGGAGGCACATGTGCTCCCCCTGAAATTGGCCCTCGCCGGCTGGGGAGTTGGGAGCACTGGCTGGTGCTCCCCCTGAGAAGCACTGGCAGCACTTTGGGTTTTGCCTGCAGCACTTGCCAGCTTGTCGGTGATTGGCCTCTGGGTGACCCCACTTCCCCCATCAGAAATCGGCTACTGAGGGACCTCCCATCAGCGATCGGCCACTGAGGGACCCTCCCTCCCTCCATCATCAATCAGCTGCTGAGGGACTGCCCCCCCCCGCCACTGGTGCTCCCCCAAAAACCAGGAGTCACCAGTCGCCCATGATGACCGGTGTCAGAGGAGGAAAAAATCAGGTGCTTGGATTCAGAGTACTGTTAGTGCATGAGTGTGCCCTACCTGTGGGTAGGACTGTCACTTGTGCATCGGGCTCAGCAGCCATCAAGGAACTCATTGGCACATACACCATGCTCTGTAAAGAACGGTGGTGCCAATTAGTGGTTTCCAAATTCCTGAGCCATGTAACCCTTTGCCTACAAAATGTTGCTGCTCATATACTAAATGGATCTCTGTCAACACCAATATCAATGTGTGGCAATGCCATTACCTCCCATGAATTAGCCAATCAAAAACTCCACTCCCATTATTAAAGTTTAAGCCATACCCCTGGGTACATGTATCTCAGTTTGAAAGCTGATAGTCTAGAAAACAGAAGCCAGACTGATTTGATAACAGCCTGCAAGCACGCACACACACACGCACGCACGCACGCACGCACGCACGCACACTATTATAAAGAGGATGGTGATTAGTGTTCTGTGTCTACTGGGTTCAAGACAAAGAGTAATGGGTTCAAAATTGCAGCAAGGAGATTGAAGATAGATATAAGGGATAAGGTGGGAATAACTGTGGGGATGATTAATTATGTCAACAGGTTCTTAGAGAAGTTATACGATCTCTGTCACTGAAATCTTTTAATGGCAGGTTAGACAAATATTTGTTTGGGAATGGTTAGATCAGGGGTTGGCAATCTATGGCCCATGAGCCAGATCTGGTCCAAGGAGCCACTAGGTCCAGCCCATGGAAATGGGGTTTCAGAATCTTTGGTGGCAGGGGCTTTGCCCAGGCTGTACCACACTGTGCTGTGGCTGGATGGTTGGCAGCTGGGTGGCAAAGAGCTTTCCTGTGCCAGCTAAGAAGAAGCAGCATCCATGGCAGGGACCAGGTCCTTGCACTGACTACCACAAAATGTTGTCAACCTCTAGTTCAGATAGAAATGAGCAGTAAGTCAGACTCCATGACCTCTCAATGACCCTTCCGACCTTATTTTTCTATGATTCTTTGAGTACAAGAGAGTGTAATTTAATTGTATGCATGCTCAATGGTGAGCAACCACTGTGAGCTGCAATGCTGTACCTCAGTTAGAAGTTATGAGCTTGATGCAGGCATTATTAGATGAAAGTTTCTCACCTGTTTTATGTGGGTCAGACAAAATTATCATAATGGCTCTTCCTGCCCTTAAAATCTCTGACTATGCATGTAGCACTTTTTATCTTCAAAGTATTCCAAAGCAAACTATGTGCAGAAAGAAAAATAGGAATCGCTTTAGCTCCACTATGTGCAGCCATCTCTGGGAAGGAAAGCTGTAGGTCTGGAAGACAACCCAGGTTATTACAAAAAAAAAAAAGATTACAATAGAATCTGTTATCGCTGCAGATGGAATTTAAAGTGATAGAATATACCAAAATTGTTCAAACAGCAACATCAAAGTTCTCAGTCACTGGTAAATATTTGCCGAGTATTTTGAAAGACATATTTTTACCTAAAGGGTGGTTTAGAACCCTGGGTGAAATTCACTTGTGGGTAGACAGTCTGCCCAAGAGTATAGATGCCACTTACCATTTGGTTACACCTTTAAAGAAGGGCTGAAAGGAGAGATGTGACTTTGTTCATCCCTTGTGCAGCTCTTCTGACAGGAGTGAATGGCACCTGTAGTGTGCACATCTTAAACATCTTCATTCTGAAGACAGTTTCACCTAAAATTACACTTTAAATATTCCTGACCAACTATTATTATTTTAGAAATCTTGGTTAGTTCATGAACAGCATGCAAAAAGAAAAAGACCTGAATTGACATCATGATCTCCACCAAAGCTCATCATAAAAGTATGAATGTCAGAACATCACAAATCATACCTATATGAGCTAAAGGAGTGACTCCTTCACCTATTCACAATAGTAGCGTATTATTTTATACCAGTTTTGCTTGTAGAAGAGAATGGTACATACACTTCATTATGCACTACATTCATGTAAAAAGGCATTTGCCATGAACAGTTTGACCAGCTCAGGCCTCGGGATGAATTCAGGAGTCTCTAATGGCTAATATTAAAAATCCTGTTAAGCCAGTTACCAAAGAGCACGGGAGTATTTCTCAAATTTAAAGCAAATATGTAGACTTCTCTATTACATTGTAATTTATCAATTAACCTTCAGCAAGTACACAGCTTTCTTTGAATCTTATTCTCTCCTGCTGGTATCTGAAGAAAAAGATACAAATTTTACAATTTTTTTTAGAAGAATACTTTAATAGATAAAATGTTTCTGCATTTTGAATAATGAGTAGATTTTCTCTTTCAAATGCTAAATTATTTCAAGCTGAGCTGCTGGAGACCATTAATAATTCAAGCAACTCTGCTTTGGGTAAGAACAACATTTGTCGGAAGGTGGTAAAGCACAGGAATAACTTGACTTTCAAAGTTATTTTACCATTCTTTCATTGTCTTCATGAGTCAAAAAGGATACATAACTCTACAGCTTATCTCCCTTGAGGTCCAACACAAGGGAAGGTACAGGAAGAAACTGTTAGTGTGTCACTTCCTGAATTATTGGAGGTGAATGACTGAAGAAATAAGTGCCCATAGGGCCCAGCCATGATACATTTTGTCCCCACACAACTAAAATCTTCATTGTCTTCAATTTAAACACAAAAGAAAAACTCAGGACAGAGATCATTGGACATTAGGTTTGAATAAACCACTACAATTAATAAAAAACAAAACAAACAAATAAACAAATAAACAAACAAAAAACAAGCAACCTTTAGGTTGGAATCCACAATTGAATGCTCTGCATCTGCATCTTTAGACACAAGGGTCTGGGACAGCACTGTTCCAAAGCTACTTTTGCAATATTCAAACAAGATTTGAGTTTAGACTTAAACCTTTCCCTCAGTTTCAGATGTGGAATTTGGCTGAAGTCTATGTCAGACAAGAAATTTTTCTGACCTGTGGCCCAAACAAAAGCCCCAAAGTGTGTCAGACAAAAGACCAAACTGTGTCTGAAAAATTCAGCTATTTTATCTTCTTTTCCTTTGCATTTTTGTTTGCCTCTTCAATTCCTGTTTGCAGTCATGGATTTTTGGCTCTTGAAACCCCAAGATATATAGCCATGTCTAGTTAGGCCATACAATTCCACTGTCACCTTAGTAAGGTCTAATTATTTAACTGAAAATATTATGAATTAAAACAAGGTTTTACATGAACACTGAATAATCCAGTAGTGTTTACCCCAAACATCCAAAATTAATAAATGAGACCTCAAAACATGGTGAGATTAGATTAATTATTGCAAGTTTAAAAAATGATAATTTGGGGAAGGTTTTTTTCATCTCCCACTGTTGCAGATCCTATGGGTTATGTTTTCAAGCTTTTTCTGGGCTAAACATTTAGTTTTCTTAAGTAAACCAAGCCAAACCAAACCAAATCTCAGATCCTCAAGTAATGACCTGATTCCAGATATTGAGGCTTTAAGTAAACTTCCAGAATCACAATAATTGGTGACAATTAAATTAATAGTTTTGATGTGAACTTGATGCAAGACAGTTTCCTAAGCAGGGCTATAATAATAACTTGATATTTTAGACTGACTGACCACAAAACTAGAATGAGAAGAGAAGAGAAGAGAAGAGAAGAAGAATATTTTAGGTTAACCCCAAACCATTAAAAGAAAATCTATGGTTAAATACTTAATTTTAGGACTCGGTTTATATGGGGATGTAGACATCATTTCCAAAAGAAGGAAGTGGTAGTAGAGATATTTCCTCTGGGCATGTCAACATGAGATGCTTTACTGTGCAGTAGTGTAGTTTACTGTGCAGTAAGTGCATACATCTATATGTAAACATGCCAGCTGCGGAGTAAATGGCAGTACTTGGTACCTGCAGGTAGCAAATTTACTGGAGATTAGTTAGTCTGCAGTAATGTATATGTAGATGCCAACCAGGAGCAAATTTGCTCCTGGTCAGCCCTGCCACTAGGGTGCAGGCCGGAGGATAGCCCCAGGTCTCTGGGCCAACTCTATAGCAGGGGTGGGCCAGCTCTATAGCAGCCCCAGCCTCAGGCCCTTAAAAGCCTGCTGGTATTTTGATCCCTGGGGCTCATGCAGGTAGCCTGAGGCCACTCCAGGCCCCTGTGTCCCCCTGGGCAGGCCGCAGGCCATCTGTGCCAGCCTGCTTGCATCCAGGCACCTCTTTCTGGCACCACAGTGCCACATGGCTGCCAGGCCCACACCATCCAGACCTGCAGGGTGCTGCAGGCTCCTGTTAGGCATGCCAGCACCCAGGCCCAGCCGCAGGCATCTCCTGGCCACCAGGGCCAGTTCTAGCTGTCCACAGCCCACTCCCAGTAGCTTGCCTGGAGCCTGCAGATGCTGTGGGGCATTGCCTTGCTGTGCAACTCCCAGATCCATGTTATGCCTCTGTGCTGGGTGCTGCAGGAAGCTGCCCAGGCCCAACAACACAATGTTACCAGATTTGCCCATTACTTTGGGGTGTGCTCATTTATTAGGGATAGTTTCTAGGACTATATGGAACTGTATTTCTCCCTTCTGCAAGCCCTCACCCCCAGTGGAGCTATCTTGCAGGACTCAATCTCAATGGGACTGGGTTCCTCCAGTCACCAAATCAGTCATACACACACACACACACACACACACACAAATTAACGTGACACGCCTGACCTGGCCGGGCTGATCAGCATGGACAGGCTGACACCCTCATATGCCAAGAATCAGTTCATAAGAGCAACAATAAAATGCAGTCAGACACAAGCACACAGGTAAACAGAATCCCTCTGAATCCGGCTGGGTGTCCAGCTGACACCCTCATGGGCCAGCATTCAGTTCATAAGGGCACATCTGAGTCAAACTGGGTCAATCAGCCTGTACAAGCTGATCCCCTTATGTGTTTCAAACTCAGCACGTCCCAATCTTTGGCCTCTTGATGAGCAGACCCCACAATATTTTTGGGCTTCACAGGGATCTTTAGCTTAGGTAAAAGAAGCGTTGCTGCAGAGCACGGGAGGAAAGAGAAGCAGAGAAGGAAAAATATACCCAATTACTACCAGTTTGACTATAAAAGTTATTTATTGCTAAGCATATGAAATATATAATAGTACTAGTAGTAATAGACATGCAAAAGAAAAACAAACACCAACAATGACAATACTACCCTGGTTTCACTAAGTATTTGGGGAAACTTAGCTCAAGCTTAACTGATACAGTTCAGGTTCAGAAGTTTATGCCTAGAAAGAAGACAGAGAACGCTGGGATCTCACCTAGTCCACGGTACTCAGGCTGCAAAGCTGACAGGCACAGTCTGTAGCACAATCCTTGAAGAGAGAGATGATCTGTTCTTCCAGCGTCCCAAGAACGACAGGGGATGGTGTCAGCACAGGGGTTTTCTTCTTCTCCTTCTTTCCTCCTGCTTCTACTTCTTTTCCTTCCTTTTCCTCTTCTAGCAGCACACACACTTACAGATTTTTATACCCTCAGTTCAGCTGCTTTGAAGCACCCTCAGTAGTGTAAATCATTGTCTTTTCTATTGACAAGGGGTTATCTGGTTTGGACCATCTCAGGAAACTGATTGATAATCAGGAAACACTTAAGATTAGGGAGTAACCCAAATACTTGGGAGCCAGCTTGAAATTCCTATGGGTGGCAGATATACTGATGGGATATCTCATGGTTTCTTCAGGAACAATAGATAGCTTGCAGCATCAGGATTTTGGATTTTTACTTGTTGTGCACAAGCCTCAGCTTAGCATGACTTTTCCAGATCTTACTATAGTCTTTTAACAGACTTAAAGCAATTATTGGGGTGCTCATAACCTTTTGTGGAGAGGACTCCCACCAGTCGTCTCGGGAAAGATATGACAACACCTGGGATTAGGGCTCCAGCAGGCTGGATGCTGTGATGAACCCTTAACCATTGTTCAAATGTTGCCCATACCCCCTCTGACTCGGTCTCTTGCCTCAGCATTCCCTAACCCGGCAACCGAGTTTTAGTCAATCAAGTTTAAATAGGCCTCCCATAGTGGGACCGGGGAATGTACGGCCCGAGATGCCTATTAAACTTAGAGCTGTGTGTGTGTGTCTGGGGGGGAAAAGTCCTTAGTAAATCCAGATTAGAACTGGTCTGATAAATGCTGAGCTGGGTGTGTGTGAACATGGGTTGATTAACATTGGAAGCACAGATTCCCCATCATGCAGCGCTCTCCTGCTTCTCTGGTCCCAGAATTCACTGCAGCCTCTGCTTCAGGCTTTCTGTTTTCCATCTCTCATGTAAATGAGACCTAGGGCAGTTGATTCACTCGTCACCCTTATCTGGTGAGGGTCTTAGGTGCGTCTCTCACTGCATCTTAATCAGTTTCGTTTAGGTAGAGGAGGGGAGGGGGGTGAGTCCTTTGTGAGTCAGACAGACTGCATCCTGTACCAGGGTTCCCCAAGAATACAGAGCTGAGACGTAACAATTCCCCCCGTTGATGGGGTGCTTGCGTTGAGCTAGTATCCCCATCACATTCTTGCTCCATGGTACTGGTTCTGGCCTTCTATCCATTGCAATCGTCGCATCAGTCTCTGGATCCAGCAAACTAGTAGCATCAGACTAATTACTAGTATAATTTGAAAACTAATGATTACTACAATGGGGTGAAGCATGACATTTAAAAGACCTGTTGCATTGGGGCTCCACCCAAACAAAACCTCCCACCAGGAGTGATGGCCTGCGTTTTTAACTGTAGCTGCTAGCTTAGAGATTTCCTGATTGTGGTGTTGAATCTCGAGTTTGCCATTCTCTCCCAAAGCTTTGAGTCTTTGCAGTTCAGCTCGTAAGGAGGGATGAGTTAATAGTTCCTTAATGGTGATGAGACCCATTCCTAGTAAAATGGGGGACACCTCTTTGTAGAGCTCAGGGTAGGCATTCAAATGTTGTATGGTCCATATAGGTACAGTAAACTTAAGATCACAAGTAACAATAGTGGTTACATTACAGAAACAGCGATTAATATAAGGCACCATAGGTTGAATCCAATATCCATTAATTAATACAATATCACATCTTGTTCTCATGCACACACATGCTTTACCCACATAAACAATAGCAGATTCCCTTTCTTGGATAACATCGAAGGAACAGTGAGACTTGTTTCCAGGTTGTGGAAAAAAACATTCATCATGCTCCTCCAATGCTTGGTCTTCACAGATGTAACCTAAACCTTCTTTTCTTCTGCACCCTTTTACATTTACTGTTTTCCATGCACTATCTTTCTGCCAGGCCCAAGTGTTATGATCCCTGGAGTACATTACTGAGCTATCATCAATTTGTAATCCCAGTGGGACTACTGGGTGGATTGTTCTAATTTCCTTGCCTGCCACAGTTATAAGGAATAACTGCAAGCTTTGCTGGTGGTGATTATATGAAGCATTAACTAATCTCCACCAGGGCTGGAGGGCTAATTCTTCCTCCGTTACATGGGGCCGAATTAGGTTGATTGCTTCCATGGGAATTTGTCCCATCATGGCTTGCCGAATCATTCCCATGATAACATTTTGGGTGAGAGCCTGAGCTTGCTCACACGCTAAAGCCAATGATACATTATTTTGGAAGGACTGTACACCAGACATCATTAACTTTTCATCCCCTTCTATGAGTTTTTCCCACCCAGGAAATACCTTACTTATTAACTGCTGTTCTTCGCTTAACATCTTTAAAGATGCAGTTAATGGAGTTCCCATTTTCCCCATATTTTCAGTGGCATATGACAGTTTATTAGCAAGAACTTCTATATTTGCAGCATCAATTAAGGAGACTCCTGCTCCTACCAGTGCAATTTAATAACTTATGATACAGGTTCCACTTGAGTCCATGATGGCTTACAGAACTGGTAGCGACGCTGTAGGGCCAGGGGGTTGCTTCCACTTTCATAGAATCCATGCATGTGGCACAGGCATTTTATTTCCTGGGCTCCAAATGGCAAACAGTTTCAGAGTTTCAGAGGCATCGCAGGTTCAGAATAGAGTCTGGACATCAGACTCCAGAGACCTATGCACAGCAATGCTTTGGTGCAGCTATGGAATGTCATCATTCGTGTTTGGAGACCTGTGAGGGGACAGAAAAGAGAAAAACAAACTCCCACACTCCCCCCGTATATACTGGGAGAAGCTGTGATCAACATTGCAGGGGAAAAGTGGAACATTAATCTACAAGAGGGTGGCCATAACAAGTTGAGCACTTCTCTGGC